>NC_066891.1:30270846-30501648 GCF_022985175.1 Labeo rohita | reverse complement strand
AATGAATCTTACCAAAATGCCCAGGTTTTTAATGTTTCTGAAGAAGAAGATGCTCTCCTGCTGTTTACTGGTTCTCAATGTTACTGTGTCTGTATTTATACCTAAATGTTTTGGGTGGGGTTTGTTTGTTTGGTATGTTTTTGACCTTTGGCTTTGAACTATTGCTTATGGTCCTCATAAATTATGGTGTCTATGTGGAGTTTGGGAATTTTTTTTTTTCTTTGCAGTGAGATGTCTGAACTGGTTCATTCTGAATGCTTTTGATGTTATGAATATATTGATGTTAGGTTCATGTTTTCATTGAAAAAGCAAAACAAAACAAAATAAAAAACAACAACAACAAAAATGTTTGTTACATTTTGATGCAGGTATGTAAAGTCAGTAATGTGTGGAGACAACAGAACTATGCTACTATCCAAAGAACTGGATATTTTATTTAGACTTAGAAGCATATGACAAGAAATACGAAATTGAAAAAATTGTGGATTGTAATTATAAAAATGAATGACTCTATATTTAATACTTTGTTGGGCCAGCATGTCGAATGTGCCCTGTGATCACATTTCTAGGACTTATCACCTATCCAGAGTGTTTCCCTGCCTTAGGCTTGAGAGACTGGGATAAGCTCCAGCACAGACAGAATAAAGACAGAATAAACAAGGGGCAGTATGGAGAATGGATGGATGGATGTCTGAAGATGGTTAGTATTAACCTTAAGATTTTTTTTTTTCTTTAATTAACAAATCCTGCAGATAAAATTTGGATGATTCAGAAGATGAGATTCTAGCTTGAAAAAGGGTTTGTGCATATTTTCCAAATCTTACTGACATGTTTACAATATGCAAAAATTGCAATATGCAAATTTTAGGCTGGATTCTTTCTTTCACAAGATGCTTTAAACCAGTTTTGTTTAAAGTTATATTTACACAAAACATTTTGCTTTAGGGAATGAATGAACTTTGTGAACCTTTAACTAAGGTTATATTTCAAGAATGCTATTTCAGAAATGACAATTCTGCCTAGAGATTAGATCGGAATTTCATGTCTAAATCATACAGTATCTTGACATGTTTGCTTACAACAAAATTCCACACGTAGAATTCTAGACTGCATTATTTAACTGAAATGCTTTGAACTGGTTTCATGACATTAGAACTTGATGTCCCGTAAACTTGAAATTTTATATCCATACAATTTAGAAATGAAAATTCATCCCCCCAAATTTACTTGTATTACATTATTTCTTCAGCTGGTGTTTTAATCTGGTTCTAAACCATTGAAAACTTCTTAAAATGTTATGGATTTTATTTATCAGCTGTAAAGGTATTATCATGCTGTTGTTTCATTATTACATTTCCTTGACTGTCATGTAATATTGTGCACTTGGAAAGGTCTAAGATATTTAAAGTAATTTAAAATGTATTAGTTACAAATGATGTAGGAAAAGTAATAGATTAATATATGTCATGAGAGCACCTCAAAGATCTACATCATAACAGGAGATCTGACCTTTGTCACAAAAGACTTTCTTCATTGCCCTTTTCCCTATCACGCTTTAGAAATCATAAGAAATTATGTATTGGTTGAAAATGGTTAAAATCTCAAAATTCATCCTTTGAAAACCAATTTAACATCAGGCATTGCATTATCTTGGAAAATGTACATGAAAATCATATTACAAAATCCCACACACTGACAGTGGAAATGTAGCCTAAATCTAAAAAGACAAATCAAGTTAACAACAATCCACGGTTGCTAATAAAAGTGAATTACTCAAATAATATTATAGATATCTCCACAATACTAGCTCCAACAAACATTTAAGGGTATTTTCAGTATCAATCAACCTGAATGACCTGTTAGAATCCTTTATCCTCCCACATTTGCACCGCCAAATAAATATATAAATTTAATGAGTCTCCTGATGTATACAAGATATTCCTACAACAACTTTTTGAATATCTTGTCATGCCCTATGGACTAGCTAATGCCCCACTCCCTCATCAATGACTTTCATAAAGACCCCCTGTGTTGACCCCCATGTTGTTTACATGCCTGTCTGGTGTTTTTAATATGCTTAAAGACAAATCATGTGCAAATTCATCAGTCAACAGCATTGCTGAGTATTTTGCAGAACTTTGTGAGATTGCGATAAACTAAGACAAGTGACAGCTTTTCAGTGATTAAATGGGGGGTGGTCTTTGCACGCTAATTCTTAGCTATAATCTATTCAGAATCTTAATAGTTTCTGAGTTATCCAGTATTGCTTCTTGCAATTGTGTAACATTTACTACTTTAGTTAACTGAGTGAAAATAGAGCAGGTCTGAGCTGCTGTGATTGACAGAGGCGGGGACTAGTTTGCATATTCATCAATCAGCATATACTAAGGAGGTAAGAGTGTAGAAGGTGTTAGAATTTCTGAGTAATTCCTGAGAGCTGTGTTTGGTTAGCGCTAGATCTAATCCCTGCAAGACATTAGAATTCAAGGGACTTTCTTATGCTTCGACAATCTATGCTTCATTCAAGGTTTTTGTATGGTAAGTATTTATTATTAATTAAAAGTAACACCTAAAACTGTGGAATTGGAGATGTACTCTCCCAACATCATGGATCACCAGCTAACAAATATTGTTGCTCTTTATTTTTAAGAAAACTTGCTTCTGCCATTATGATGTGGGCATTGAAGAGCTTCTGCCCATGAAAGCTGCATTGAAACTGGCTGGAAGAAACAGCTTTCAAGTAATCAATCACAGACCTATGGAACTTTGAGTACTTCAGGTAATCTAAGCAATTAAAGCATGCCATAACTGTAGAATTGCCTTCTAAAGCAGTTCTCTCTGGAATGTACATAAATGATTAATGTACCCCCAAGCCTGAGTCTATTCTTTCATCCTCAATTATCATAAATCCAGGGAAATTATAGATGGAAATAAACTTTGCTGGACAGTGGTTCCCCAGAAGCAGGGATGTTACCAAAACAAAGGTATACATTTTATTCTCTACCTTAAAAATCTAACAACAACATGCAAAAATTCATAAGAACAGATTTTGATCAATAAGTCATGTTATCAAATAAATTTCTCAAATGTATTATTAATTACGTATTATTACTTGTTAAAACTAAAAACATACATCAACCTAATTTAGGAACAATAATAAGTAAATATTATTTGCATACAAAAATTGTATAAAATTATATGCATATTTGTTAGTGCCATTTCTTGTATTCCTGATTGACTATTGCATTTTTAAGTTTGAAAGGATATTTGTTGTGAGCTCTAGAACTGTATTTCTTGCTTGTTGCCTTGATTTTGATGGTTACCAGAGAGCTAAAAGCAGTCTCAGACAGATATGCTGTGGCAAATTGTAGGATGAGTCTGGTTATGGCATGATGCCCAAGTGTAGGCACAAAGTCGGGTCCTTTCATGAGTTAGATTCTTCTGTACCCTTGCTGGGTAAAGAATCTCTTGTGAAGAGATCACCATCCAAGAGCTCATCCTCAGCTTCTAAATACTCCATGTCCTCATGTTTTGCAGCAAATAGATCTATACACATGTGCATTTGGTGACACGTTCATCAACTTCTGAGAATCGTGACTTCATTTCCAGTAGGAGTTCCATATGACTTTTGAACTCTTTGCTCAGGGGTTCAGGTAATTTATTTCAGTCTGTTTGAGAAGTAATGGAAAGTGTTGCAGGCTCGTTTCTTTAGGTTATTCTTTGAACTCCACTTTATGCACATGCGTGTCAATTATTATTATTATTACTTGCACTTCAGGACAGTTGTATGTTTGTTTCATTGTATAGGCTGATTGTAGATTGTAAATATCAGTTCTAATGAGAAATTAATTGTACATTTTGTCGAGAAGTTTCTGGCTGCTCAGTCTTAGGAACTACATTACTTTTTCTTTCAGTTCAGAAAACAAACTAACACTTGACCCCTTAAAACCCAGCACACTTCGGTATGAAGGAGGAATTTCTGGTGCGCCTCATCTTCACACAGCTCTGTAAAGATTTGTTTGTTCACCGTAAGGGATTTTTTACAACCACCTTGAACTTCAATGATGGGGAAAGGTAAGAGCTTCAATGCACGTGTGAAGGAAAAGGCTGTGTTTTCCTGTATAATACATCATCAAACCAAGGCTGTATACTGTTTTAGGCAGTCTTTGTTAATGTCATGTACTATGAATTTATCATGTACTGTATAGCTTAAATTGCTAATATTTGTTAGGGCAATAGTTAACATTTTGTGTTCATGCTTTGTGTTAACATTAATTAGAACTAACAATGAACAACACTTAGTGTAATGAGCATTGATTTATTGGTTAGTGTTTTTGTGAACCTCACTGTAATTGTAACTGTAGGAGATGCAAGCAGAATACTTCACTGCAATACTACACTGTAGCTACAATGTGAAAGCTTTCAGAATTCGTAGACCGGCTGGATTCAGATGGGGGCATTATATCTGCAATGGTGGGGTCTCAGATCACGGAACTGGTGATGTTCAGATGGGGCTGAGGGGCCTTCATCCCTCTGAGTTTTAAGCCCCAGGACCACTAGGGCTAGGTTCAGGCAGGTGCTAGAGACTTGCCTTTAACCTGAGTTTAAACGTGGTGGGTCCCCGAGTTTAGGAGATTCAAGCAGAGATGTCAGCGAGCCACAGCTACACAGTAATAAACAGAGAAATATGAGCTTTCGGAGTTCATAACCTCGAAAGGGCAGTGCTCGGACCTCGGGACTCTGGGTTCAGGTGGGGGCTTTGAGACCTGCCGCTGACCAGTTTGAAGTTTTTGGGTCCCATGTTTGAGTCACATGAGAGGAAATGTCCATAAGTTGTCCACCAGTTATGGATGGGGATCATTTTGCTTTAATGCTTATATATCAGTGAGG
Source organism: Labeo rohita (assembly GCF_022985175.1). Classification (NCBI taxonomy): domain Eukaryota; kingdom Metazoa; phylum Chordata; class Actinopteri; order Cypriniformes; family Cyprinidae; genus Labeo; species Labeo rohita. Next base: position 30,496,758 of record NC_066891.1, on the reverse strand, counting down.
GTGGGGTTCCAGAGATTGAAACTCAAGTTGAGTGTAGGTCTTTACCCAGACACTGCCGCGTCTGATGGGACGTATGACAGGGTCTCAGCCTCGTTGGCATTCCTACTGCTCTCTTCATGGCTGTCTGTAAACTGTCTAGAGTTGCATTTAACAAACTGTAAACCAACAAAAATTTGGTATTTTGCTAGACTCAAGCTAAAAACTACACCAACACCATGATAGGAATCACAGTGTTGAGCCTGAAATTGGACGTGCGTTCTAGTACACAGTCAAACTCAAAAATCGACCCAAATCTATTGTGGAAATTGATTACATCAACTACGGTATATATTACATACAGGCTAGAAGATGTGTATAGAATATGAACACAACAAGCTAACTTGCATGTTAAGCGTTTTCAAATAGAAAACAAAAACAAAAACAAAAAAAAGGAAGGACGGAAAATGCATTAGTGGACTGGATCATTTATTTTGACGTCAAAGAATTGCTTCCTGAATGATTTCTGACTACTTTCAATGTATCACCAATAAAATGTGCTGACTATTTAACCATGAATGCACAAACATCTTACAAAATTCAATCAATACTCCAGCTATCAGATGGTGATAACATCAAAAGTGAGCTCAGTTTCTTGCTCTGCAGGATTCAGATCAATGACGACAGCTGTACACTGGCTGTTCCCCAGCTAGTTGGTCAACTGTCGCTCCATAGAATCAGTTTATTATATAGTGTACATCTGCCACAAGTTATTTCTAATTTCTGCCAAACAGCATGACAGCTAGTCTGTGTCAGTTCCACTGGCATCAGACCACATACTGTATTATCTACAAAACAAAACAAAAATCTTCAGTGTCCCCAGTTTCATAGGGTTTACCTGTATATGTAACTTACTATTATTACTCTATTATTACTGTTATTTTCAATCTATAAAAAAATGCTGAGTTAAAAACAACCCAGCTATGGGTGAAATATGGACAAACCCAGCGACTGAGTTGTTTTGACCCAGCAACTGGGTTAAAATTGACAATATTTCTTAAAATGAACCCAAAATAGGTTTCTTTCAATAAAAATATTTTTTTTAATTGCCTGTTAAAAATGTTCAACCTTTGATTTTTGCTGATGCCTCTAGTGTCATTTCATTTTAGGCCAGCCACATAGTAATTTTTAAACAATAGTTGAATTCAATAAAACTACATAGAAGATTAGGTTAAACATTTAACCCAACTAACTGGGTCAAAACAACCCAGTCGCTGAGTTTGTCCATATTTCACCCAGTGCTGGGGTGTTTTTAACCCAGCATTTTTAGCGTAGGCTGCTTTTATTTTACTTAATTTAACATATTTATTTTAGCATTATGCATAAGGATGTGTAGTGTATTGAGTACAAGAAATGTTCATTACAAATAAAGTTATTATTACTGTGTCACAGCACATTTGAACCAAACAACAGCATTATCACTTAAAGGAAGTCCACTTCCAAAACAAAGATTCACATATAATCTACTCACCCCCTTGTCATCTAAGATGTTCATGTCTTTCTTTCGTCAGTCGTAAAGAAATTATTTAGTTTCTGAGAAAAACATTTCTGCATTTTTCTCCATATAATGGACTGATATGTTGCCCTGATTTTGAACTTCCAAAATGCAGTTTAAATGTGGTTGTAAATGATCCCAGCCGAGGAAGAAGGGTCCTATCTAGTGAAACGATCAGTTATTTTCATTTAAAAAAATACAGTTTAAATACTTTTTGATCTCAAACGCACGTCTTGCCTTTCTCTCCCTGAACTCTGTGTATTCTAACTCAAGACAGTTAGGGTATGTCGAAAAACTCCAATCGTATTTTCTCCCTCAACTTCAAAAATCATTTCAAAATCATCCTACATCACTGCAGAAGTTCCGACCCAGTCTTTGCAAAGTGAACATGCAAAGAAGATCAAACTCCCTTAACAAAAAAGGTAAAACAGTGATATAGGACAATTTTGAAGTTGACAAGACAAGCGTTTGGCATAAAAAAGTATATCAATTGTATTATTTTTATTAAAATAACCGATTGTTTCGCTAGATAAGACCCTTCTTCCTCAGCTGGGATCGTTTACACCCGCATTTGGGATCATTTGAAGCCGCATTTAAACTGCATTTTGGAAGTTCAAAATCGGGGCATATTTGGAGAAAAATGCTAAAATGTTTTCCTCAAAAAACATAATTTCTTTACAACTGATGAAAGAAAGACATGAACATCTTGGATGACAAGGGGGTGAGTAAATTATTTGTAAATTGTTGCTCTGGAAGTGGAGTTCTCCTTTAACTTAAGCCTTTGCATTAATTAGGAGTTGTGACTTTTGTAGAAGCTAAATCTCATTATCTCAGTCAGCCAAGAAGGAACAAAAGGTGAAAGCAATTAGCTGAGGTCAGTCTTAGCACTGCAGGCTTTGTTTTTCTTTGTTTTACCTGGAAGACTTTCACCACTACCTTCCTTACTTAAGCATTTTTCTCACTGCATCTGTATGTTCATTCCATGACTAAAGGCACAGCAAGTATCTTTTGAAGCATCTACCAAACAGTGGTGTTAAAATAAACTTTCGAGCCCTTGTTACCAAGGGGCTTTGAATCTGGATATGTGGTGACTGGCTCTTACATGCCCATAATTCCATATTTTTGTGTGTTGTTATGTTATTGTGCATTTGTAAATTAGTTAAATAAACTGTATATTCACTCGAGTTTGATTCTGTGTTCACTGCTCGTAGACAAAGTCAGTTCAGCAAGCCAATCCTTGCTGTATGCTTTAATACATCACTACTGTAAAAAAAAAAAAAAAAAAAAAAGTATTTTCTTTGGCCATGAAAATAGCATTTCTTAGAATTGAGTGCTTGGTGGACAAACAGGTTAGTTGATTGTGATATTAATATTGCTACAGTTATTTCTGGCAGCTGATATAAATAATTATCATTGATTACAGCTAATAATTATTTATAAAAACTTCCCTTTTGAGACAATTTGGTACAATGTTTTATCTTTAACAGAGTATTTATTGTTCACTTTTTGAAACCTATTATGAAGTATGACCTTTTTATGTATTAGCCTATGATTAGTTGAGCAAATTTTTGTGAATTTCGCTCATTCCAACACTCTCCTGTCATGTCCTGGTCCTCTAGGCAGGTGTTGTTTCGGATGACAAATGCTTTTATGAATACTTCATCTTTCATGGCCAAGTTCTTCAAGTCAGCCTGTTCTAATTCATCCAAGTCCCTGGGCATCAATAAAAGGAGAAAGTCATCCGGCAGACTGGTGGCCCTGAAGGGACTTTCTACTCTCTAGAGACTCCAACCATGGCCATAGCCAGCTATGAGGTCACCGAGGTCTGGAGCGCAGTACATTTTTTACAATCAAAAATAAAATTTGAAGTTCTCTTAATGACTTATTAGCAGTATTGGGAAGGTTACTTTGGAAATGTAATAGTTTAAAGATTACAAGTTACTTGATTTAAAATGTAATAAGTAGTGTAACTTTTCAATTACTTTTTTGATTACTTTTTGATTACTTTTTTGATTTCTAGTATTTTCAACTGTTAATCATTCTAAAACATTTAAACCAGGCAGCGTTAACCTTACAGTAGCACTTAACACTGATTATTGTCAGACTTTCAAAATCGTTTATCACTTGAATTAAGATTATATTTTACATTTACATTTATTCATTTAGCAGACGCTTTTATCCAAAGCGACTTACAAATGGGGAATACATCAAGCGATTTATCCTAACGAGGCAAGACGACATAGGAAGTGCTTATAATACCATATAACAGGCATTGTTCACATAAGTACAGGCTAGAAAGGGAAGAATAGGAAAAAAGTAGAACAAAAAAAGTTTTTTCCAAGTCAAATAGTATCAAAAGAAATGAGTTTTCAGCAGTTGCTTGAGAGTTGTCAGGGAGTCAGCATTCCGGATTGGGCCACCAGCCAGGAACAGTAAAAGAGAATGTTCTGGAAAGTGCCTCTGTGCCTCTTTGTGATGGTACAATAAGGGGTCGCTCACTAGTGGATCTCAGACTTCTGAAGGGAGTGTAGATTCGTAGCAGTGAGTGGAGGTAGGTGGGCGCTGAGTCTGTGGCTGTTCTATATGCAAGCATCAGCCAGTGCAGGGTGATAAAAAGAGGTGTGACATGGGCCCTTTTGGGCTTGTTGAAGACCAGTCGTGCTGCTGCATTTTGAATCATTTGTAGAGGTTTGATTATGCATGAAGGAAGACCGGCTAAAAGAGCATTGCAGTAGTCCAGCCTAGAAATGACCAGGGCCTGGACAAGAAGTTGTGTAGCCTGCTCTGTTAAAAAGGGCCTGATCTTTCTGATGTTGTGCAATGCAAACCTGCAAGATCGAGTAGTTTTAGCTTTAAAAGTCAGCTGGTCATCAATATTACACCAAGATTTCTGGCTGAACTTGAAGGGGTAATTGTTGATGAGCCTAACTGGATGGTGAAGTCATGGTGTAGAGTCGGAGTTGCAGGGAAGACAAGGAGCTCAGTCTTTGCCAGGTTGAGCTGCAGGCAATGCTCTTTCATCCACGCCAAGATGTCCGCCAGGCAGCCTGAGATCCGTGCAGCTACCATTCATCTGGTTGAAATGACAGATAGATCTGTGTGTCATCAACATAGCAATGGCAGTGACCAGATGATGTGCTTTGGATACCTCCCCCTCCCCAGTCCACCCTGAAAGACCTACCAGTGAGATAGGATTCAAACCAGTGAAGTGGAATCCCTGTGATGCCCAGCGATGAGAGGGTGGACAGGAGGATATGATGATTCACAGTTTCAAAAGCAGCAGATAGATCCAGCAAAATGAGTACTGATGATCTGGAATCAGCTTTTGCAATCCGCAAGGCTTCAGTGACTGACAGTAGTGCAGTCTCAGTTGAATGGCCACTCCTGAAACCTGACTAGTTAGCATCCAATTTGCTGTTCTGTAATAGAAATAGTGATACCTGGTTAAAAAAAAAAAACAACTTGTTCAAGTGTTTTTGCTATGAATGGAAGGAGAGAGATAGGTCTATAGTTATCTATAAGTGAAGTGTTTAATGTAGGTTTTTTGAGCAGTGGGGTAACCCGAGCCTGCTTGAATGCAGTGGGGAAAGTGCCTGTGAGGAGAGATGTGTTGATGATGTGTGTGATATTTTGTGTCTAATTATTTTGACATGAAATATCTGAGTTGAAATATTTGAACGCAAAGCTTCCATGAAGAAATCAGTCGCTAGCAAGTGGCAAGTTCAAACTAGACAGACATTTTAGGGATACAGTGCAGTCATACCACTTTTCTAACACAACATTTCACCACATAAATAATTAAGTAGTAGTACTAGTTTGTTAGATCTTATAATCCATTACAAAAAAAAAAAAAAAAAAAACAGTTGCGTTTGTATGAAACAATAGAGCAAGTCCATGATACCAGGATGACAGAATTAAGAAATTGTCCACATAATATTGAATTGAGCTTTAATATTTTATTAGCTATTTTTATATTTGAAATCATAACAAGAAATAGTTTAAATGCTATGATACTGGGTTTGAAATCAAATGTTTGATTTGCTGTATCTATTTGTATCTATCTGCCTTACATTCCACCTGTCTGTGTTTTTGTGGTTTATGTGAATGGTTCAAAGTGGAAGCGGAGCCTGTGGTCATGAATGTAAATAATGAACCATATGTATCCATTAACACACATGCATGTTTAGCAGGTTTTACAACACTAGTAGTTTTCTTTCGAGGAAACCCTTGCACTATGTCACAGTGTTGACGCCATGGGAACACCTTTGGTGTGACCGATGTCTAAGGTGCGTGTTAAAACACATGCAAATCTTGACTGCTTCTGGTAGAAATATGATGTCACTGGAGTTTTAGCATGCTATAAAGAGCAATTGGCTGCAAGCAGGAATGCAATACATAGGTTGACACACAGAACATCCTATCATTGCATTTGCACTATATCAGCACGGCAGATTTGGCCACTCGCTAATTACAGGCTTGCTGAAATAGAACCATATCTTATAGCTACTGGTGTGATATTGTGTTGAAACAGTTTGACGGCACAAGTATGTGAATAAAAAAGAAACAACCATTGCCTGTGTGTTTTCTGTTTTTTTTTTTTCTCCTTTTTTTCTTTTATTTCCTTCCAAAACAGATTCACAATGCAAGCCTCTGCTACTAATTCAAAAACTACACTTCAGAACTAGTAACGAAGGAACGTTGAGTTGCTTCATTAATATTAAAAGCTTATTGTATTATGTAGAGTATTACAAGATTACAAGACTACTGTGAACCTTTAAAGGTTAATAAGGTACAAAGCTGTCCCTGTAAGGGTAATTGCCTTTTAAGAATGTGTGTGGTAATGTAAAAAACAAAGTGTTCCAACTGTACTTGACCTGCCCTACACACCCATACTTAACAGTATGGAACATTGTGTTATTTAAAACTTTTTAATTATCTCATGTCAAATTGTATGTCATTTTAGACACTACTAGTAGTTATTGAACGAGCAAAAGGACATTAAAAAATCCACTTTAACCTGTTGAGTGGTACGGTCCCACATATGGGATTTAGAACGTTCGTTAGTGCCAAATTCAAACTGCACTTTCGTGCATTGGCTGGCGCTGAGCTAAAGAGAGACGAGCTCTGCACTTATGATATAATCAAAACTATGCAGTGTTTTTAACCACATAATGCGTATTTTAGGTTTCGGACATTTAAACTACACATAAGTACTAGTAAAACAATACATTTAGAGTTTGTAAAATACACACAGATGTCTATGGAAGCAGCAAATAACAATCCATTCAAATATAATTTGGATTATATTTGATTATATTTGATTATATGTGATTGATATCACATACGCATAGTGTAAGTAACTATAAGGTTCACTCTATTCCTCTCCTAGTTCACCATTTACTTGCATGTATTTCGGGAGAAACTAATGAATTTACGTGCTGTAAATCCGGCTGACAGGACTCTCTGAACGGCAGCGCGAACAAACATGAAACAAGGCCCATCTCACATTATAGATCACGATCGAGATCATTTATATATGGTTTAAAACATCAAAACACACTAATTTACACATATTTGTGAATCAGAATATCTGTTCATTACATGGTAAGCAAGTCTGTGATTATTTTCAATAAAAAAGAAAAAAAACAAAATAAAAGCGATCCATCTGTCATACAGTGTTATTGTGGCTGCGGTGTGTCATATGACAAGCATGACGCGTCGCCATGGAAACAGTAAGGGAAAACATTCTAAAATGACGGTTGCCTAAAAAAAAAACTCACTCTAGGGGGTCAGCTAGAATATTTTAAACTTACCAGTGAAAGGGTTAAGGCACTGGGATTGATGAATGGGCCCCTCAGTATTGGATGGTGTTGTGAGTCCCCCAGCATTGGTCACTATTAGGAGATCATCCACAAAGTCAGCTGGAGGGGATTCGGAGATGTGGAGGAGATGTTGGCTGTTCCTGATATACAGTACTTGACACCTTGTGATGTGATGACCTAGCTATTTGGTTGCTTGGCAGGAATTCATGATTGCTAGTCAAAGCCATGTGTTGTCTGCTACTCTGTTCTGTGATAGTTCCTTTTACATATGTGTGGACAACAGGCTAAAGCACTGCCTTAGTCACCGGGAGCAATGTACTTCTTTGCCTAGAAAAAAAGGCATTGTGCATGTAAGCCATACCGGGGAAGATTACGAACATGGAGAAAATGTCAGTATGATCGCGGTAAAATTTTTCCAGAAGATGCTTGACAGATCTGTCTACACACTTAGCCATTCCATTAGATTCGGGATAGTAAGGGCTGCTGCAAATATGCTTACATTTTCCTTGCACACAAACTGACAAGCGTTATCAGCCATATACTGCAAATTGTCTTTCATTTCGTAATGACTGTGCTGCTTCTCATGTCAGAAAGGTAGTCCAGCTTGAACTAGAGATTGAATTCATAGGGACTAAAAGTGTCAGCAAACAGGTCAGCAGCCGTGAAAGACCAGGAAAAATGTAGGCTTTCATGCAGCTGCAGTGGTTGTTTTGACTGATGAGGTTTGAGTGCATTGCAGGGTGTGCAAAGAAAGATTTCAGTGTCAGTATCAATGTACATATGGATGTATGCCTGGCGCTTGTTGCTGCAATTCCAGGATGACCCTTATGTAGCTGGCCAACATAAAATGTACAAGACTGATAATAAATCTCGCCCCCAGTCACCCTGAATGGTCAGCTCATCTCTCAAAGACGTGATGTAAGGAATACAGTTCACAAGGAACACAAGTTCTTTTGAGCTGGTTGGCCAGTCATTCCTAATCATATTAGAAAGCTGTTGGCATGTCATATCTTTTTGTACAGCAGCTCTGAGTTCATCTATACCAGTGGTTATCAATTCCAGTTCTTGCATATTACCATTATGCATATTTTGCATGTTTCTCTTACTTTACACACCTGTTTTAGATAACCAGCTTGTTAGAAGAGAGGTCCATGCATGAATTGTGTTCCAATGGACATGGTCCCTACAGTGTTCATTGCTCCCCAATCCCTGAGCACGGGAAATCCATTAAATGTTACTTCATTTCGGAACATTCATTCACAGATTTGCACAACACAATGGCCTGCAGTGCCTTCACACACAGATGAAACTTACTAGAGAAGTGTAAATTGTGACACAATTTCTTAAAATATAGTTTAAATTCACTTCTTGCACACTTTAATGCTCTTTGAATGGAACATATATGCTCCCTACGAACTGGAATTATGGCAGAATATCCTGTGATGTCCACTATACAGGGCTCTTATGATTGAATAGAACAAACGTCTAAAAAAAAAGTGATATGATATGCATACAAAATGTGCAAAGTTGCAGTAGGTGAGGACTTGAGAACCACTGATCTATACAACGAGAGGAGAGTATCTAGACCAGGGGTCTCAAACTCAAATTGGCTGGGGGCCATTGCTGTGACTGATATTTCATAGGAGGGCCATTTTATCATTCAAGCACAACATTTGTAGAAATTTACTTTAATTGCTGAGTTGTTGAACTTTCTTTTACATTACATTACATGCTGAACTTTCTTTTACATTACATTGCTAACATATTTCTGTTATCCTTAACAAAAATATAAACAACAGTGTCTGTGTATTATGTTATATATTTTTTACTTTTTAATTAACAGTTACCTACTTAATTTTAACTTATGTTACTTATCAAAACTAATCTGAACAAACAACCTTACACTGAACAAATGCAATACATTTGCAAACTATGCTATTTCTTGCCAGACACCTGGCAGCGCTTTTGCTCACACAACCGCGCCACATTGGCCCTGATGGTGTTAACAGTTGAAACCCTTAGTACAGCTTCAAGATGAGCATCACTAAGCCTGGACCTGAACTTGCATTTATTAAAGTTCATAGCTGAGAAAAGCTTCTCACACAGATATGTGCTTCCAAAAAGGCACATTACCCGACTGAACACTTTGGACAGCTCTGGGAAGCATGGAGGTAATTCTCTCAGAAACTGTGCAGTCTTGTCTGCATTTCCCTGTGCCTCTCTGAATTTAGTTTTTAGCTCACTGTTGCACTGCAAGTCAATAAGTTCCATTTGCAAAAAATTTGGGACACTCTCCACATCAGCTGAGAAGGGGTCTGCAAACAGCTCGAAAGTGTCACGGTGTGCCTTGAAGTCCGCAAAACGCTTATCAAATTCCTGAAGTAGGTTTTCAACAGCAGATGCATATTCATCACCATTAAATGCTATGCCCTCCTCCACAAGAGATCTGCATGTTGTGAAATGACTGAGGTTTTTTGCAGAAAGCTGAGTTTTCCACAATCTTAATTTTGTGGAGAAAGCTTTCACACTTTCATACGCTGCTGTGATAAGCTGACCAGGGCCCTGGAGCTTCAGGTTAAGGATGTTCAGTTCCTGTGTAATGTCCACTAGGAATGCAAGGTCCATGACCCATTTAGGATCATCAAGTTCAGGAACATCCATTCTGCCATCTTCCATGAATCTCTTCACCTCTGTTCTTAGCTCAAAGAATCTCTTCAAGACATTTCCCCTGCTGAGCCAGCGCACCTCAGTGAAGTAAAGTACGTCACCATATGTTGCCTCAATTTCTTCTAAAAAGGCACGAAACTGGCGGTGCTGTAAACTCCTTGACCTGATGTAATTGATGCATTTTAGGACAACAGACATGACATGTTCATATTTTAAGCATTTGCTGCACAGTGCCTGTTGGTGTATAATGCAGTGCAGAACAACTGCTGGATCTGCATGTTCCTCTTCTAACTTTCTTTGCACCAGTGCCACCAGTTTTTTACCGGTCATAGACGGGGCGCCATCGGTAGTAATGCCTACTAGTCTGTTCCAAGGTAAACCAGCGCGTTCAATCGCGTCGCCCAACTGCTGAAATATATCTTTGGCTGTTGTCCGGCCGTGCATTGGACACAAACTCAGCAATTCTTCTGTCACCTCAAACTTTTCATTAATACTCCTGACGAAAATAGCTAGCTGAGCATTGTCAGTTTTGTCTGTGCTTTCGTCAAGCGCCACAGAGTATGCAGTGAAAACCCCTGCTTTCCCGCGTAGCTGATCATAAATGTCACTCGATAATTCAGTAATCCGCTCTGCCACTGTATTTGCCGATAAAGAGAGATTGTTGAACATGTTCTTCTTTTCTGGACATAAAATATCAGCGACCTTCAACATACAGTCCTTCATAAACTGCCCTTCAGTGAATGGCTTTCCTGCTTTGGTGATCATTTCACTCACCACATAACTCGCTTCAACTGCAGCATCAGCATCCTTTTTGGCTTTGTAGAAAAGAGTTTGCTGGGACGTTAGCTCTCTCTGCAACTGGGTGGCTCGTTTTTTTCTTTCGTCTTCCTGGTACTTCTCATACTGGTCTCCGTGTTTAGTAGAGTAATGACGCTTGAGATTGTATTCCTTTAGAACGGCAACTTTTTCTTTGCATATCAGACAGGTGGCATTTCCATTAAACTCCACAAAAAAATACTGCAGTGTCCATCTTTCCTGAAACTGTCTGTGTTCATCATCCACTTTCCTTTTCGGTTTGGAATAAGACATTTTCATTCACAGCCAAACAAAAAATAAACTGCTAAAGCCCTGAAACTAGCCCTCTTCTTAGCATGTCTGCTGCCACACGCAGGTTTTTTACGCTATCAACGTATTCATTTTTTTAACCGTGTTTTTGTTTGTATTGTGTTTGTATATTAAATGAGTAGTTTAAATTGCTATGAAATAACTACAAAAATGATTAGTAATATTAATATTAAATATTGTTAATTATTATTTTGCGGGCTGGATTGCGTTATATTTTTAACGTCAGTTGCGGGCCGGAGGGAGGGGGAGGGAGGGAGGGAGGGCCGTAAATGGCCCGCGGGCCGGCAGTTTGAGACCCCTGATCTAGACAGTCATGACCTCCAGCAGGTCATCAGTGACTTGTGGGTCAGATGTGGAGAGGTGGGTCTGGGTCGTCAGAGCTTGTATCAATATCAGTCTCGCAAAAGCCTTGTCTTGAGACTCATGCCAGCACCATGAACCCTGATAAATCAACCGTCTCGAACACTGATGTCACTGTACTAGGGAGTGAATTTTGATAAGTAATTTGTCATGCCCAAGAACTGCTGCAGTGTCTGTTTGTCCTGAGGTGTTGGCTTGCCACATACTGCTTTAGTGTTTTCAAGGTCAGGTTTGACATTACCAGCAGTTAGCAGGTGACCACAATACTGTACTGAATTGACTCTGAACCTGCCTTTGTCAGGGTTGAGTTTCATGTTAATCACATGTTTTTCACTCAGTACCTGTCGGAAACGATTGTCATATTCCTCAGAAGTTCGGCCCCAGATGAGAACATCGTCAGCTAGAAATTCAAAAGGCTGTCCAGCAAACAGTTGTTCCACTGATAACTGAAGGAAATCGCTTCCTGTTGAGATTCCACATGGCATTTGACTTTTTCCTTTATAGCAACATTTCAGTGTGTTAGTGTGTTATCCAGTCTCATATGATATACAGTACAACTGGCAAGCTGCCAATGACATCTTACATTTATATGAATGCATTAGTGAGAGAGTGATCGTGTGTGTAAATTAATTCTACATGGCAGTGTCTCTCTACTAATAGTGAAACTGTGGGTTTTAGTTGACAATGTTGACAATTTTTAGTTGACAGTGTTTACAATACATTTCTGCACTACTGAATGATGTGTTATGTACAAGCACATGCATCTATGATGGCCATGTATTGGGCCACGCATAACTTCCACAGACTATCTTTGCACTGATCAATAAAAGCAAGCACATTGTTACATTGGTTTGGCATATTGTCTTTATTTGCCATTTTTACTGAATCAGTGCACAGGTTTGGTTATTTGGCTTAGAGCTAAAATGGTAAAACTAGTCAAAATTCATTTAATTACAACTTCATAACAACCTCTGATTAAGATACAAATTAAAATTAGGATTTAGATAATAAAAGTTACCTGCTGTGTTATGTGTACCCAAGCCAAACTGGTAACAAAGGGATTTAAACAGGAAGTTGAACTGTTCTATAGAGGGTATGCATTGACTGTCATAATAACCGGACAGGATTCAGTTTGCGAGTGCAACATAAACAGTTTATTAAAATAGTCCAGAGAAATAGAGCAAACATGTGAAGCAAGTGGACGGAGAGTCTATCCAGGTAGCACAGGGACGCGAGTAGGCAGCCACAAATCCAAAACAAAGATCCGAGAGAATGAGGAAAACCATAAACAGAATCCAAGCGAGAAATCCGAGAGATGAGTGACTGGAAACCGCACCTACATGCACACAGACGGAACAACGATCTGACAACACAGGACAGAAAACACAGAAGTTAAATAGCTGAGCTAACGAGCCACAGCTGGCGCAATTACACTAACAATCACAGCCATGCCCACACTTCCAACACACACACAAACAGAGAGAGTGAGAATGAGTCTTACCACGAGCACAAGCCGAACAGGCCAAAACAAAATCCCGGATGTCACAAGCCATAGAACGCCACCAGAATTGCTGCTTGACCAGAAAACTAGTACGATTTACTCCTGGATGGCAAGCTACGTTGGAACAGTGACCCCACCGAATGTGACCGTAATCTCTCCGGCACGAATAGTCGACCCGGTGGGCACCCGGGCGGGGGTGTTACCCCTTCTAAGGCCGTGCAGACCTTTGACTCGATCTCCCAAGAGAGTGTAGAGACCAGGAGTCTCCCAGGTATAATGCTCTCGGGAGAGGGTCGGTGTTCGGAATGGTCAAAAATACGGGATAACGCGTCAAGTTTGATGTTCTTAGAACCTGGACGGTAGGAAATAGAAAAATCAAAGCGGCCGAAAAAAAAGTGCCCACCGAGCTTGCCCGGAGTTGAGTTGTTTGGCAGATCTAATGTATTCTAAGTTCTTGTGATCGGTTCAAACGATAAAGGGTACCCCTGAACCCTCTAGCCAGTGACGCCACTCCTCCAATGCCAACTTGACTGCCAGCAACTCCCTGTTACCAATATCGTAATTGCGTTCAGTGGGAGACAAACAACGAGAGAAAAAAGCGCAGGGGTGCATCTTGTCGTCAGAGGCAGAGCGCTGTGAAAGAACCGCACCTAACCCCACCTCCGATGCGTCGACCTGCACCACAAACTGACGTGTAGGATCAGGGGCCACGACGATGGGAGCCGAAACAAAGCGGCTGTTGAGGTTGGTAAACGCAGAATCGGCTGCGCTGGACCACCTGAACGTCGTTTTGGCAGAGGTCAAGGCAGTCAGAGGCGAGGCTAGTTGGCTGAAATTGCGAATAAAACGCTGGTAGAAATTGGCGAACCCCAGAAACCTCTGCAGGGCCTTGCAGGAATCTGGAGTTGGCCAGTCCACCACAGCCTTAACCTTGTCGGGATCCATGCGCACCCCCTCGGACGAGATGAAGTACCCCGAAAACGGAACCAACTGTGCATGGAAGACACACTTCTCCGCCTTGACAAAAAGCCCATTCTTTAGCAGCCTCTGGAGCACCCGCCTGACATGCTGAACATGTTCCTGGGAGAAGAAGAAAATATCAATATGTCATCCAGGTAGACATATATGAACTGATCGACCATATCTCTCAGCATGTCATTAACGAGCACCTGAAAAACCGTGGGGGAGTTGGACAGCCCGAAGGGCATGACCTGATATTCAAAGTGCCCCCTGGGGGAATTAAACGCGATTTTCCATTCATCTCCCTTCCTAATGTGGACCAAATGATAAGCATTGCGTAAATCCAATTTGGTGAAAATGGAGGCTCCCTGCAACCGCTCGAAGGCTGAAGCCCTGGACTTACTGAACACTTCCTTCAGGTCAAGGTACTCCTTGGGCACATTAGACAGGTTCACCGGCCCATTCTGCAACAAAGAACAAGACACAGACGAACAAGCAGACACAAGACAAAAAGCATAGCAGGAGTCACTCCATGCCAAAATTGATTTGCGGCCCCAGTCCACCCTGGGGTTGTGATGGACCAGCCAAGGGTGTCCAAGGACAATAGGGGCCAGTGGAGATGTAGTGAGCAGTAGTGTAATTCTCTCAGTATGATTCCCGGAGGTGATGAGGGTAACCTGGCCGGTAGTGTGTGTAACGTCGGGAGACATCTGTCCATTGAGTGCGTTGATGGAAATCTTGTGAATGAGGGGAACAGTGGGGATGTGAAGGTGATGAGCCAGACTAAAGTCTATGAAGTTGCCTTCAGCTCCGGAATCCACCAAGGTCAGGCAGTTGTAAGTTATGGCGGCCCACTGCAGTCTAACCGGGAGGAGAGTTGTGGATGAGGATCTTTCCAGTGACAATCCGCCCGACAGTAGGATCGAGGTTACCCTTTTTTTCCACATGAAGCGCCAAATCAATGAGTCCATTCAGATCAGCAAGTAATTCCAGGGTGAATTACTCTGTTTGAATACGGTCAGCCAACTCATGCAGGAACATGTCCCACTGCGCCTCCTCGTTCCATTTGCACTCTGCCGCCAATGTGCGAAACTCGATAGAATAATCTGAAACAGTCATACTTCCTTGATGAAGATCGGCCAGCATTCGAGCCGCCTCACGACCCACAACCGTGCGATCGAAGACACGCTTTATTTCTTTGGAGAGTGCTTGGAATGAGGAACAGCAAGGGTGTTGATTCTCCCACACCGCCGCCCCCCAAAACGCCGCACGTCCAGACAATAATGTCAATACCAATGCCACCCTTGATGACTCCGTAGCGAAAGTTCTGGGTTGCAAGGAAAAATTATGTTCAGCGTTCGTGGGCTGGGGAGGGATCAGCGGCAGGGGTGATGCAGCGGGCGATCTTAGTTGTTGTAGCTGAGAGGTGAGCTCAGACACCTGTGTTACCAATGCTTGCACGGCACGACCCGTAGCCATCAAGTGTTCCTCTTGTTGGTCCATTCTCGCGTTGTTGAGTGTCATGCACTCCTGCAAGCTCAGTGCACTCGCGAAATCCATAGTAGGGTCAGATTGTTCTGTCATAATAACCGGACAGGATTCAGTTTGCGAGTGCAACATAAACAGTTTATTGAAATGGTCCAGAGAAATAGAGCAAACACGTGAAGGAGGTGGACGATGAGTCTATCCGGGTAGCACTGGGACGCGAGTAGGCAGCCACGAATCCAAAACAAAGATCCGAGAGAACGAGGAAAACCATAAACAGAATCCAAGCGAGAAATCCGAGAGATGAGTGACTGGAAACCGCACCTGCATGCACACAGACGGAAAAACGATCTGACAACACAGGACAGAAAACACAGGAGTTAAATAGCTGAGCTAACGAGCCACAGCTGCCGCAATCACACTAACAATCACAGCCACGCCCACACTCTCAACACACACACAAACAGAGAGAGCGAGAATGAGTCAGTGAACCCATGAACCGTGACATTGACGTCACTTTCCCGCCCGGGAGACACCCCCTCAGCCGGTCTGAGTGGCAAAAGAGACTTCAGTGTGAACGGAGTAAAACTGTCATGAATCTGGTCGGTGACCTTTGCCTCTGCCTCTCGGACTACTCTTGTGTCTCGCTCCATATATGCCTGTTTGCTGTTGTTCTGACCCTGCCTGTTCGACCATGTCTTTGTCTCACCCATTGAATAAAAGCTTGCGTTTGGATCCACTTGCCTCTCGTCTCACTCCCTACGTTACAGAATATGGTCACAACAGGATCCAGCAGCTTTCACCACGGACAATCTACAGGTATGGACACAACCCGGATTTTGTTTACACTCAAGCAAGGACCACGTACACTCGAGCAATATACCTGTGAATTTCTGGCCATTGCAAACTATTCTACCCTCCCGGACTGTATTATTATTGAATTTTTTTGTGATGGCGTTAATGAGCCTTTAAAGGCGAGGCTGAGATGCAAGGGTCCGCGTTCATCGCTAGCTGCATCCATGGACTTTGCTTTATTGACTGTGGGCTCATCGTTGACCGTGGGTGTCGCGGAGAAGCAACGAGCAAATCGCGGTAACGCCGGCTGTGCAACCCACTCGTCAAATGGCGGCCACGCCGGAGTGCATTCACATAATGGCGGCTACAGTGGAGCCTGTTCGCAAGATGGCGGCCGCGCGGGAGTGTGCTCATGCAATGGCGGCGTCTGCGGTGCCCTTTCACAAAATGGCGGCCGCGCCGGTGCGCGCTCATGTTATGGCGGCGACGGCGGAGCCCGTTCACAAAATGGCGGTGAAAACGGACCTCCGTCACGTCACAGCTGCTACCCCTGAGCCAAGCAAAGCTAAAGCTGCGTTTCCTGAGTCAAGTCAAGTTGCAGCTGTGTTTCCCGAGTCAAGTCAAGTTACAGCTGTTGTTCCTGTGTCAAATCAAGTCACGGCTGTATCTCCTCAGTCAAGTAAAGTCACAGCTGCCACTCCAGTGTCAAGTGTCAAGTCAAGTTACAGCTGCTGTTCCAGAGTCAAGCAAAGTCACAGCAGTCATTCTTGAGACAAGCAAAGTCAAGGCTGTCATTCCTGAGCCAAGTAAAGTTAAAACTGTGGTTCCTGAGTCAAGCAAAGTCAAAGCT
Organism: Labeo rohita; assembly: GCF_022985175.1. Classification (NCBI taxonomy): domain Eukaryota; kingdom Metazoa; phylum Chordata; class Actinopteri; order Cypriniformes; family Cyprinidae; genus Labeo; species Labeo rohita. The sequence goes on along the minus strand of NC_066891.1, from coordinate 30,479,662 downwards.
GCCGTTCCTGATTCAAGCAACGTCAAAGCTGCTGTTCCTGAGCCAAGTAAAGTCAAAACTGTGGTTCCTGAGTCAAGCAAAGTCAAAGCTGTCATTTCTGAGTCAAGCAAGGTCAAAGCTGCCGTTCCTGATTCAAGTAACGTCAAAGCTGCTGTTCCTGAGCCAAGTAAAGTCAAAACTGTGGTTCCTGTGTCAAGCAAAGTCAGAACGGATTTTCCTGAGCCAAGTCAAGCCACAACTGGTCTTAGTGAACCAAGTCATGTCACAGTTGGTCTTCATGAGCCGAGTCCAGCCACAGCTGATCTTCACAAGCCAAGTCAAGTCACTGCTGATCTTCACGAGCCAGGTCAAGTCACTCCTGATCTCCATGAACCAAGTCAAGTCACAGTCGATCTTCACAAGCCAAGTCAAGTCACTACTGGTCTCCTCGAACCAAGTCAAGTCACTACTGGTCTCCACGAACCAAGTCAAGTCACAGCTGACCTCCTCGAACCAAGTCAAGTCTCAGTTGATCTCGACGAGATGGTGATCCAGAGTCAAGTCACGTCTCGTCTGACGGCCCAGAGTCAAGTCACGTCTCGTCTGACGGTCCAGAGTCAAGTCATGTCTCGTCTGACGGCCCAAGGTCACGGCCTATCATGATGGCCAGCGTGCTGGACCCACCACTAGTCTCAGTGCGGGCTGCAAACATCCCAGTGGCATCAACGCTTTAAAATCCCACCATTAAAGAGGTCCTGCCACCTGCTGCTGCTCTTCCCTTAATGGCAGTTGCCATTTGGTGTGCGTTGGCTGCACACTGTGCTCCTGAGGTCTTGTCCGTTCACAAGTCTGCTCCAGAGGTCCCGTCTGATCACGAGTCTGCTCCAGAGGTCCCGTCTGATCACAGGTCTGCTCCAGAGGTCTCTTTTGATCTCAGGTCTGCTCCAGAGGTCTTGTTTGGTCCCGCTTGCACGGTGGTAGCGCCCAATCTCCCTCAACTAGCCAGAGTACTCATGCCGGGTCCAGAACCGGCCATGTTTGGACTCTCTGCTTCTCTCCCTGTTCTGTCTGCCTCCTCTGTCCCTGCTCTCCCCAGGTCCCAGTCCATGACGCAGGTGCCTGTTCTGCCCTGGAGGGCTCCTGCGCCTCCTGCTCCATCCTGGAGGGCTCCTGCGCCTCCTGATCTGCCCTGGAGGGCTCCTGCGCCTCCTGCTGCGCCTCCTACTCCTCCCTGGAGGGCTCCTGCGCCTCCTGCTCCGCCCTGGAGGTCTTCTGCGCCTCCTGCTGTGTCTCCTGCTCCGCCCTGGAGGGCTCCTGCGCCTCCTGCTCTGCCCTGGTGGGCTCCAGCTCCGCCTGCTCTGCCCTGGTGGGCTCCAGCTTCGCCTGCTCTGCCCTGGTGGGCTCCTGCCCTGCCTCAGTCGCCTGGTCCTCTGCAAGGATCTGGTCCTCCAACCCTCGCCTTGTCTCTCCCCCGCCCCACCGCTCCCCTGGACTGTTGGTGGGTTGGAGCGTCTGGAAGCCGCTCATTGGGGGGGGGTTCTGTCATGAATCTGGTCGGTGACCTTCGGTCTGCTCACCATCAGATGTCGCTCTTGCCTTGTCACATCACACAGACTGTTACACTACATCCCGTCACCCATCGCACTGATTGAGTCAGGTGCGCTATATAAGCCCCGGACTTTCCCCCTGTATCTCACGGAGTATTGTGGTTATTGTTGTGGTTTATTGTATGGTTGTTTCGCGTATGTTCCCTAGTTCCCGAGTTCAGCTTTCTCGCCTGGCCATTTCGTCTCGTCTGTCTCACCACCTGCCTTTTGGACTGTACGCGCATTTTACGGATTATCCCCTCGCTTTGCCCTCCTGGATTACTTTCGCCCCGGATCGACCCACGCCTGCCTCTCAGACTATTCTTGTGTCTCGCTCCATATATGCCTGTTTGCTGTTGTTCTGACCCTGCCTGTTCGACCATGTCTTTGTGTCGCCCATTGAATAAAAGCTTGCGTTTGGATCCACTCGCCTCTCGTCTCACTCCCCACGTTACAAAAACAAACGATAATTAATTTAAACTAAAGGTTGCTTAACTTGATATAATGTTCCTAACAATTTAACAAATATCCAGTGGTCAATGGATATTAATGCAGTCAAGAATCGTTTTTTCTAACACTCATATGTGTCTGATTTTGACACCGGGGGAAAATAAATAAAGTAAATTTGCCTGTGAGCTTATTTTGTAAATACAAAATAGGTTGGTCTAAACTCCACTGATCACTTATATCAATGTTATATTATATCGTCATATAGTCCAGCTGAAAAACGTATATCGTTTTTGTCAGTGTTTTTTTTTAAAAACATCCAGTTATGCAGAATTTAAGATGTTAAATATTTAGCTGATGACTTGTCAATACAATATACTACAACACAATATATAGGATATGATTTTACTGCACAATTCAACATATTAACATGAAATAATAACTGCAAATCTGTGTTTCGCTGCCTGGAGACCATTTGTTTCTTTGAATTGCAGCGATTAATTTGCTTCTATTTTCAGTAGCTTTCAGCAGTCTGTAAAAATATACCTCAGGTTTCTTGTCAAATCCGTTTGTACAGTCAATCGCAAAGCTCGTTCTGGTTTTAGAGGTGTTTTGTGTGTTCTGTCACAGCATTTGCGTTGAAACCAATGCTGCCACTCAGTCTTTTTGCAACTCAGTGGGCGGAGCCACAGCCACTCCAGCTGACAGTGATGTTACATGCATACCCTCTATAGATTTCTGAAGGAAGTTAGAATGTACCAACTATGCTTAGTTGGAGGGAACATTGAAAAATGTGATATCCTGATCCATGTGATTTTTGTCTAGCACAATGTTATTTACATTAGCTAAAGTTATCCATGATCCTAATTTTAGTTGAATGTATGTTAATCCCAGGATTTGTGTGGTTCATGGCTGTGTGTATTTGTAATTTATGTTATTCCCCTTTTTCTTCTTAAATGGTGCTGGCTTCCTCCTTTAAATTCAGTGTATGCCTTGTCTAGAGAGTTAGTTGGTGATACTTTTTGTCCTGGTAAAGTTGTGCTATAGTTTGTTCTCTGTGAGTTTGATAGGCTAGAGCAATGCCATATGACTTTTTCTACTCCAACTGTGTCCATGTGAATTGAACTGTATTTTGTTAAACATTTAGATATTCACCATGTTTTTGTCATTAAAACATATTTTTTGTCACCTTGTTCCTTTATGTAAGCAAGTGTCATTAACGACTGACACAATTTCACTCTGACCACTGTTTGAGGCTATGGACAATTTGTTTTTGTTGATGTGATTTTGCTAATGCTTTTGGAAGATCCATCACAGCATTTATTTGTAATTTTAACTGTTTGGAAATGGAGAGTAAAGCCGGGATCACACTACAGGATTTTTTAAAATCCTAACCAATTATGATATCTGGTTGCAGCGCACACATAAGGAGAATCTTTGCATATTATCTTTGCTGAAATCTTTAACAGGCAAACACTACAAGATTTGAAAATTGTGGTGCATCACACACTACAAAATATTATTAAAATTATCATCCTGGAGGGATTAGCTCATGTGATCTTATGCAACGGATCATCATTTCAGCAACTAATGTTTACATTTGTTAGCTAACATGCTAGCAGCTTTCTGCACTCACCCAGTAAGTTCAAAACTGAGACGATTTCACCACAGAGCTTCTCTTACTCCTTACGGTTGTGGTACATTTTTGACACATTATACAGACCGTGTTACTACAAAAAATCAAGAAGCAGTTTCCTGCATCTCCACTATCCAATGGACCCGTACAGCAGCTGTTCTGCGGTCGCGCATTGGCTGTTGTGAAAATACTGATGTAATTATATAGCTGTCATCATCCTGATTTAAAATAATAAATATCAAACATGTTTGATATTAATCAGGGTGGCCCAGATTTGTGTGCGAGCAGATTCAATCTGTGAATGCCTCACATTACCAGATAATCTGCGCTGAACATCGGGACTGATCAAGGTGCTAGACAAGATTATTGCTCCGATTCTCCGGAGAGGAAAATCAGGGCAAAATCAGGCTAAAAATCCTGTAGTGTGAGCCCGGCTTAAATGTGGACTTCAAAGATTTCTTATTCTCTTGTGCCCTCTATAGAACCAGTGACTAGTCAACATCAAACTTAAAGCATCATGGCAGAGCATTAAAGTCGACTAATCGACTAGTCGGTGCACATCAGGTCATCAGAGTCTCATACATCATCAGAGTCTCACAGTGATGCTATCCTGCAGACTGAGACAGGGTTTTGTCTTTCCTCCATAAGTCACCAAAATGACTTTCTCTGTTGTGTTGATAATTATGGTGTGATTTGAATAATTCAGCATTTTTTTTTGGATACCACATTACATTTGGCACCTGTACATTCAACTTTTACATTCAGCTAGCCATTTCCGTTTTTTCAATTTTTGAGTTGTGAGAATCTCAGCCTTCTAACTGGTGAGATCCACAGGGTCACAGAAGTAAGTGTCCTGCATATTGTTATCAGGTTGTGCATTCAGTATTTAATCACTTTGTTGTCTCCTAGGCTAGTAGCATGCTTTAGGATCTATTGGCTGTGCTTGTGCTGACCTGCAGCATCTCGTGAAGTGGTTTTTACTGTTGCAGCGTTTGTTGTATGCATAGTGTTTTCATTTTTTTCTCAATAATATTGGCCATTACAGTTTAAGCAACGAAACTCAGCCATTGGGGTTGCAGGCCAGTGCACTCTTAGTGCTGATCCCAAGCCCGGACAAATTGGAAGAGTTGTGTCATGGATGGATGTAAAGAGAAACAGAGTAACAGAGTAACAGACTTCTGTCTTTCTTCAGCTATCTCATGCTCCTCTCTAACTGTTCATGCAGCAAACATATGTTAACAGTCTAGTCCACTTATTTTTTTTTTTTAACAGGGTAACTTTTGTGTCAGTGTCATTTTATATACTTGCAGAAATCCTATGTAAGGATTTTCAGCATGGAGACGTAGACTTGTACAGATTCATCAAATTCACAAATGTGTCAGCTTTATCAACCACTGTGGGACTGGCTAGGTTTAACAATATGTGGGTTAGACTGTCTTTGATTTATCTGACAGGCCTGCATAGCAGTAGATGCACAATTCCTTTTCAAACTTCCTTCAGTTATCAGCAATGTTGTCATCAAAAACCAACTGATCTATACAGATCTATAGGTCCTTTTGGCCATTTTATCCAACTTCTGACACCATATAGATTTCTGATGAACAGAGACACATGGAAGTGTGATTGGTCTATTTACCAATAGTGCGCTCTCACTTCAACCTAGGACTCACTGACATCACATCACCCTGGTATTTATGACTTGAAGGAAATGCCACATATCTCTACATATCTTCTGCAATGCATTAAGAACTCAAAAAGTGCACTTGGGTACTTAATTAATTCTTCAATTATACACAAACACTTGAAATAAAATACAAATAGTTGTTTCAAAGTTTAGCAGGTTTATTCAAGGAAGTATTACTTCATGACCATTGTAAAAGAAAAAGGAAAAAAAAAATGTAAATTATATATAGAAATCAAGTGTGTAATCACAAGTCCCACCTTAAAAAATGTATTGTTCACTATATCGATTAATGATTTCTTTATAATGACAAAATTATCTAAATGGTGTTATTCATCTTTCATCAAGCAGGGTTGTTTACAGCTTTAAAAACCCATGGTGATCGCTGCAGAGTGATAGGAGTCCAAAGATCTGCGCCTTCTGCGTCTATTTCCAGGGTGACATGACTGAAGATGACAAACATTTAACATTACTTACACAATATCTACAAGGAGAGACACTATGTCAAAACAACTGCATCATAATATTTATAATTTGCTTTGTGGTTACTGTCAAAGAAATGCAATGTGTGGATCAGGGATCGGCAATGTGCCTGGCCTGGAGTGCCGATGTCCTGCAGAGTTTAGCTTCAACCCTGGAAAAAAAAATACTCACCTGCCTGTAGACTAGTAATCGTGAAGACCTTGATTTGCATGTTCACTTGTGTTTTATTAGGGTTGGGGCTAAACTCTGCAGGGCAGCAGCACTCCAACGCTTGCCTATCCCTGGTGTGGATCATTTTAGAAAAGCTATGGTTACTGATTATGGTACCTGTGCACATCTGCCATTCTGCACTAGGCAGAGGTGAACCTGACAATGCAAAAAGATACGATCGGAAGCTCTTGTGAAGGTGAACATCCTGAAGGAGAAACGGCTTGTTGTGTCAATACCATTCTGTAAAACCTCCACTGTACCATCTTCAGGGTTGGGGCATCTAGGGAAAAAAAGGGAATGAGATGTATAAACACTTTGTGCTCCAAAACCACAAACGTAAAACAAACAGATTGGTCTAAACAAAATGTTTCCTCTGAACTATGCATTAGAAACAACTTTGTTTGATATATATATATATATATATATAGTTTTCTAAAAATGTGGGGAAAAGGTAGGATTGAGTACCGTGCCTCAAAACAGGATTTTAGGGGGGCCTAATTCAAACTCAGCACATATGGAATATTCAAAATTTACTTAAAAAAATAAAATAAAATAATAATAATAATAATTATAATAATTACACAAAATTCCCTTTCTGAGATGAGAACAAATATAATCAGTTAACCATAGAAACTTTAAGTCAGTTACTTACTCTCTAACAATCAGATTCCAGCGAATTTGAAAGTCACTATCATTAACTGGTGTGGCCCAGCAGTTGTCCAGAACTGCTGCAATCTGGCTTCTATCCACTCCTTCCACCTCAACCGCCACATATATCTGCTGGTTTACCTGCACTTCTACATTCCCCTCATATGGGCTGGTAAACTGTGCGTCATTATAAGGAATCATTCGAATGTGGTATGTGCCCTGGCCAGGAAGGTCTATGCTTACCACACTGTGGGGAAAAATGTAGAAGTTATATTAACCTTTTTAATATAAGCAATGGTCATACAACAAGAGCGCTGAAAAAAAATTGCACCAAACACTTGAAAATAAGCACAACTGCACAGTAAGTTTGGGAAACATAAATAATTGAATTGCACAAAATGGTTGTTTCTTAACTGATTTGTCATTTTTCTTTTTATATGCATCTCATTAAAGTCTTATAAGTGACAGAAAAACACTGCACAAGCTTACTGCAACTTCATTTTTAATCTGTTATGTTAATTATGCAACTATAAAAATTATGACTGCAACAGTTTTGTTTTATTTACTTGGGAAGCAGAACTGCATAAAGGGTGGATAAAGCACAAAAATGATATACTGACAATACATATACCTTGATAAAACATCACTCGTGTAAATTTTACTTCAGTAAAATACACTTGAGTAAATAAATTAACATATTATTATAATTTAATGTACATACTCAAAAATTCTTTCTGGGAGCCATGCTGCCCATTGCCTATTGTGTACTGCAAATATTGTTAGCTGTTATGATAAATTGCTAACAATGTTCCTCATTTCAAGGTTGCTTTGGAGAAGCCCTTGTGTGGCGAACTGCTGTTCGTAAAATTAGAATCTCTTGCCATCCGGCTTCAGGCTTGGAAAGCTATCTTGGATATGTCAGAATGTGTTCTAAAAATCATAGAATGAGGTTACTTCTTGCCGTTCAAGATGTTAACCCTGAAACAGATCCTTGCACATATAGGTCCCTCAGACTGGTTTGTATCAGTGGATCTGAAAGACGCATACGTTCACATCCAGATAGTCTGCCACCACAAGCCATTCTTCAGATTTACATTCAAAGGTGCGGCCTGTCAATACTATCAATCTGGCCCCACACACTTTTATGAGGTGCATACATGCGGCTCTTACCCCTCTAAGAAAGACGGGAATCTGCATTCTGAATTACCTCAACGACTGGCTGGTATTAGCCAGATCAAAACAGAGACACATCGCTCACAGGTCGCTGCTGCTCACCCCATCTGGCACAACCTGATTTTGCCAAGTACGACATGTTCCTGGATCAACATCTTTGTTGACCCTGGAACAATATTGTGATTAACCAATCAGATTTAAAAAAAAAAAAAAACAGTTTATAGTTTTTGTGAAGTTTAGGCTTACAATCAGTATTTGGTGCTTGTACATCAGTATCATTCATCTATCATTTCCTCTGATTTTAGGGATTACTCATGGGTAAGGTTAGGTTTAGGTGTAGGGATGTGGTCAAGATTAAATTTTTGGATTAAAATGTTGTTCCAGGGTCAACAAAATATGTTGATCCAGGAACACATCTAACTCAGCAAAATCAGGACGTGCAGGGGCGATTATTTATTCAGCCCAAATACGGGCTTGGATTACGCAGGAGGGTTCCCTGACTATTCAGCGATTGTGACCCCTCCAATTTTGGCTCAAGTCCATGCCCCATCCCATGCTTTATGTCAGGGTAACCCACTGCTGCATCAGAGCCATGGCTTCTTGGAAAACTTCTCGCCTGTTTCACGCTCTGTACAAGGGTGAAGTGAACCAGAACCAGACCTGAAGCAACGGCTGCACAACAGCAGCCTTGAAATTGCGGTAGTTTGTCTAGCCCTACAAACTTTCCTATTGGCCTTAAGGGGGCACCACTTCCTCGTCCACTCGGACAACATGACGGTGGTAGCCTAATTCAATCACCAAGGCGGTCTCAGGTCATGCTCCCTTCATAGGTTGGCTGGTTGCCTCCTGTTATGTGCACAAGGCAAACTCCTTTCGCTAAGAGTGGTTCATATGCTGGGCAGACTGAACCAAGTGGCAGACATGCTGTCCAGGGAATGGAGACTGCATCTCCAAATAGTTCAAACAATCTGATTGGTCTTCAGCAAAGCAGTGGTGAATCTCTTTGCCTCAAAATACAACTCCTTTCCAGCTCTTTTGCTGGAGCACTGTCTACAAGATGCCTTTATGCACGGAACTGGTCAGTCTTTTCTGATCATGTACAACATGCAGCCTTGACCCATTCTAATATGACATTTCCCAAGTGTTAACCTTTCTCCAAGAGTGGGTGACTTTCAAGCTCTCTCAGTCAGTGCTTCCTGTCTTGAGTTTGGGGCTGTAGAGTCATCCTCAAGCAAAGACACGGCAAAAGTGCTCTCGACTCCATTCAGAGATCAAGTTATCACCCTTCCAGCGCCCCCCTTTGCAGATGGCGAGCAAGGTCCCAATCTACTCTCGGAGTCTATGTTAAGCACTCCGGCCTTTTCAGGCATTCAGAACAGCTCTATGCTTCAGATCTCAAAGGTCTGCTTCAAGGCCAGTCATGAAGCAGAGATAGTCTCACTGGATAGTACGTGCTACAAGCCTCAGCAAGCTTGCAGTGCCCTATAGGTGTAAGGGGCACTCCACCAGAGGAATGTCCTCATCCAGGATTTCTGTTGATGAGATTTGTGTGGCTGCCGGCTGGTCATCGCCTTCTACTTTGACATCCCTGCTTTTGCAAGTAAACTTTCTACAGATTCAGGTGATGTATTACTTTTATGTGTCCAATCAAAACTGAGAAAGCAATTCAAGTTGTTTTTACTGTCATCTGGAAAATATGCGAGTGCTCCCGCCGGCGCCTTAGCGTACCCCAGGACCTTAAGTTACCTAAAATGCCCTTTTGTAAGTAGAGTGGGTTATGTTATGTAGTCCTCAGCCTAGATGGTTCAGGTCACACTTTTAGCTCATGTCTGCAGGAGCCCTCAGCGCCGGCACTCCATGACTGGGCTCTCATAGTGGCTTTGTTCTGCTCTTGCTTTTTTTTTTTTTTTTTTTTTTTTTTTTTCCCGGCCTGTCAGTAACACAGATAACACATGACAGTGTGTATGTGTAGCTATGTTATCATCATTCACGGCCATTTTTTTTTTTTTTTTTTTTTTTTTTTTTTTTTTATGTATTTAATTAATTTAATTTTATGTACCTTTTTATTTAACCATACTATTACAGACAAGACCGGGGGGATAGAGAAAACGGGGAAAAAAAATAAAATAAAATAAAATAAAAATTGGGGAGAAAGTCAACAGAAGAGGGGGAAAAGAGAGAGAGAGAGAGAGAGAGAGAAGAAAAAAAAAATAAAAAAAAAAAAAAAAAAAAGGAGAAGGAGGATAGAGAAAGAGAGAAAGATCAAAAAAAAAGATAATCTGCTTCCATACCTGCTGACAAAAGGAGAAAACACAACAGCAGAGTAACTGCAGCAACAACCAACATCTATATAAATCACAGTAAATACTACATGTTAAATGTTATTGTGCAGCACACATAACTAATATTACAAAACATGTTTTGAAGCAACAGCAGATCAAGACAGTGTGTGTCTGTGAGCACCTGTTTTTACACCAATGTGAATGCTTGTGTGTACACCTGTGTGCACACCTGTGTGTGTGAGCGCGTTTGTGTTCATAAGGTTCTTCCATGTAAATGTTTAATAGTGTGTGTGGGGAACCACAGCCCCGCCCCGCAAGGTATGAAGCAGACATGGAGGAGACCCGGGCCCAAACATCCGGATGCCCCCGAGCACGAGTCCCAGGAGAACCACCGCAGGGACAACCGCGGCCCCCACCCAGAAAAGGGCAGAGGAGGGCCCGGAGGGGGATCATCCGGCAGCCACAATGCAGACGTCCCAGGGGGGCGTGGCGGCAAGCCCGCAGGTTCCGCCGGCAGCCGGCCACACCAGAGCAGACCGGCCCTGGGCCCGGCGATCCAAGGGCCCCCACCCCTAGCCGGGGCCCAGCAAAGCCAGGGGGGCCAGGCCCCGCCAAGCAACCGCCGAGATCGGGCCAGCGCTCACCCGAGCATCCCGCCCCGGAGCGAGAAACCACCAACGCACCGGCGGCCGGGGGCATCCTCCACCGGCAGGGCGTGGTGGGGGGCCTGAGATGATGAGTGAGGCGGAGTCTAAGGCCTGACCTGACACATGGACATAGACAAACAGGCACACATATATACAAGCACACGTTCCCACCCTCATGCACGCAAACAAATATTCACGCACTCGCCCCACATGTAGACATACAAAAATGGACACAGTACCCACAATCACACTCCCCATTTGTACTCTATACTCCTGGATCCAGGCACCACTACCCCCAGAGGGGCAATCAGCGCCAGACCCCGGAGCTGAACCCTCTTCACTCTGGCGTGGAGACAGGAAGACCACCCGGTACCCCGCAGCAGCAGAGAAGACCACCAGCCCAGACCCCGACCGGATGGCCAGCTCGTCCTCACAGCCCCCAGCCCCGGACAAAGAACAGAGAACAAAAAAAAAAAAAAAAAAAAAAAAAAAAAAAAAAAAAAAAAGAAGACCCCATGCCTCACCTCACCCGCTCAAATGTAGTGTTGGTGTGTGTTGTTCTAAAGTGCTTTAAAACAGGGGAGGGGCAAGACACTAACCACCCTCCGCCAGCTCGTGTCAAATCGGCACCTCCCCAAGAGCCCTCAATGTCTATGTGTAACTTAAAATTGAGAAGTGGGCACCAGCACCAGAGAGAAGGCTGAATGAACAGACCGCCCCCTGGATGCCATTCAGTGTGCCCACCCCCAAGGCCCTATATGTATGTGTCATGTGACAGTAAGTAATGAGAGTGTCTAAGTTGTGATGTATGATTGAGATGCAGGTGGCCACAAGGAGACAGAGGAGTACCACCTCCCCTGCATCCCAGCAACACACCCGCACCCCAAAACCCTACCTGTATGTTGGTGTGATGGAGCGGGAGAAGGGAAGCATTAGGGATGGGGAGGAAATCATTGGAGGGGGCAAAGTACCCCCCTGGAGCCAGCTCCCCCGCTGACCCCCATAGGCACCCCCGTTGCCCCAAATCTGCCCAGGGCAGGGGGTCCAGGCCCATCCAGACCGGGGCCCAGGCCCATCCAGACCGGGGCCCAGGCCCAGGCCCATCCAGACCGGGGCCCACGGCAGCCCGGGGCGGCCCACCGGACCCCACAGCAGAGGAAAAACTACCCCCACCCCATCATTCAGTCAACTCCCAGACTACAGAAGACAATAGACACCCAGGTTAAGTCCGTCCTCCGCCTATATTGCCCCCCTGCAGAGTGGATACTGACAGATGGTAACAACGTCCCTACCAGCTAAAGAGGCCACCGGATCCACCGACGCGTCAAAGGCCCCCGCACCAGGGCCGAGCCCTGTTCTGCTCTTGCTTATAGCACAGCGCTATTGGATGCATTCCCCCTATAGTGTTTCACACAATGGGAGAGACCGTTCGAAAGTGAACGCTCTGGTTATTTGCATAACCTCGGTTTCCTAGGATAAGGGAACAAGTGTTGTATAAGCTACAATGCTATGAAGCTGCATGCAAAATGATGACTGTTGCTGATGATGGCTGTCGATGATGATGGCAGTCAATGACTGTCGCTTCAGTTGCTTCAGCTGCATGCAAAACGATGACTGCCGCTTTAGTGGAAAGTGTCTCATTAAATGGCGCTCTAAGCCAACTTATACAGCAGTCGGCTCCTTCCTGTCTGGCGGGCTAAAGCGTCATTAGTATGTGCAGCTATACAACATGAACAAATCAGGCTTTAGTAGTGGAGTAAACAGGAGTTTACTTCCTGCACAGTCTAGCATGGATAAGAGCAGGGAGAGCAGCACTAACCCTCTAGTGCAGTGGTTCTCGAACCTGTCCTGGAGTACCCTCAGCCCTGCACATTTCATGTCTTCCTCAACTATCACACCTGATTCAACCCATTAGCTCATTAGTGGAGACTGCAAGACCTGAAGTGAGTATGTCAGATATAGGGAGATATGCAAAATGTGCAGTGCTGTACTTCACGGAGAGGTTTGAAAACCACTGCCACAGTGTAACAGAATAGAACCAACATAAATGTATTGCAGAGATCATTAATGTTCATAATCTAATGTATACATTTTAGAAATTAGCCTGATTCCAAGGAGAATTAGAAGGCTGAATCCTGACTGGACGAAAGGATGAGCCGGGGATGGAGAAGGGTAATTGAGCAATGTGAAGCTGCTGCTAATACTGAAGGACCTTATATATGAATGCTGAGATAGGCGTTGTATTCCTATAGTTAGACATGGATCAGCTGAGAATCAGCTGGTGCGAGCTTGACTAACGTGTCCTGCCAGATCTAACGCTACACTTGATTTCACCAGAGAATGATGCAAACATTTGGCGTATGGTACATTACCAAAATCACTGCAGTCATGAAACTTGATATTAATTTCCTACCCCTGTTCAGCTTTGATGCCCATTGGCATAGACAGTGTCTGGATCAGAGGGTATGCACAAGAAAAGGCAATGTTCATCCATCTCTCTCTTGTAATAACACCCGCTGGCAAGTTAGACTGAATGGAGTTTTGGTAGATGAAGTGAGTGCTATTGCTCTGTAAAGACATCAACAAATATTAGTCTTAGACAATTTACTAATCATACATTTGTTGATACAATCAAATATGTATGGATTAAAATACATTATCAGTAGCAGCATTGGTGAAAAAATGGTAACGAACCAAGCCATACCGTTAAAGTGGTACCACATACGTGGCCTTCATTGTCAAAATGAAACAGAACTCTGTCATTTTCAAGTGTCCCTGAGCAACTGGGGTCATTTAGATGCAGGGTCTCAAAAGGAACATCAGATTCAAAGAGCTGGCAACGGGATAAAGACATTGTGCCAGTGCTGCTGGCACAAAACTCAATGGCATCTGAGGATAAAGAAGATTCAGAGAATTATCATTTGTATTAGCCTACAGTATATTACAATCTGCAGTTAGAGTTGATTCAGATTGCAGTACATTTGCTACAGAAAACATTGTAACACCTACCAAAGGTTTTAGGATTAGGTCTTTGTCCTTCTAAGCAACCACAGCCATAGGCATCTCTAAAACGGCAAACCTCATTTCCAGTGCAGCCTAAAGTATCACAAACTACATGAAAAGAGAGGGAAAGTCACAGTAAAACAAGTCAATTTATTATTGTCAATATATTGTCAACAGTACTATCAAGTTTTCCAGAATGGACTGTTCAGACTATAAAGGTAAGAATGGAACTTCTGTTCCTCATTTAAATTTATGTGTTTTCTGTCATCATTTGACATTAGTTTGCACTCAAAAAATGATTGTTTAATACAACGTGTTGTCTTTCGTGGCGAGTCCAAAACATGTGAATATGAGCCACAAGGTTGGCTGCCGGTTGACCTGAGATAAAAGTGAGGTTATGAACGACAATATCCCAGTGTTAAGCACAGTGTGAAAAGCCCTATTCAAGACTAATGTATAGACCTATCAGTTGGAAACATTAAATGCATCTCAGCTGATTACCTATAATGAAAAAGGTATTATGAATTTGTTTCTCTCTCTCATCTCTCTCACTCAATTTCTGAGATAATGTATATAATTTACGAGTACCAGGGATCTGCTATAAATATGCAGGAGACTCACAGACCTAATGAAGGTCTTGGAACTGAACTCTGCAGAAAGGTAGCCCTACAGGAGCAGGGTTGGCTAACCAAACACTGCTTTAGACCATGCATACATATTCAAATAAATTAAGTAAACAGAATGATTTTAAACTTAGAATAATTATGTCACACTCATAAATAGAATTAAGCAATAAATATGCCCTCACTGTGCCCCCTCACTTCTGGTAGCTCCAAGCCACTGCCCTATAATGGAACAGAAATACCCCTTGCTTTGTTTACTCTTCCGCTGAAAAAGCTAACAAACAGTGGTCTCACAATCTAGTTACAAACCTGGAAATGAATCAGACCTCTACTTCCACTTTGTTATACATTTGTAGGCAGAAACTTTTGAAGCTTCCTTACAGAGGTATCAACATAACAATGAAAAAAAAAAAAAAAAGAAGTACTGTGCTACCATGCAGATAATGAAAAAAAAAAAAAAAAAAAAAAAAAAAAAAAAAAAAATATATATATATATATATATATATATATATATAAATAAATGACACTACATTACCACTGTAAACATGAAAAACCCAGCGACCATTGACATTGACATTGCTGCTGGATGACAGTTCAGACACCGTTGTTAAGGAAATAGTGTATGAATGCACAGCATCCTCAGTGTCATAGTGAGCCTGCATACAAAAGACATGTAAATTGGCAGCTTTTAAACTGAATCTCTTTTAAATTGCAACAACAAGCTGATTCTTACAAGCCAAAGTTGTGTTGTCTCTGCAATGTTTCCGTAGGTGAACAAGGTGAAGGAGTGGTCAACACTGGACACTAAAACCACTTGAAAAGTAACTTCCTTTGAAAAACAGACAGACAACATTCAGAAATCTTGCTGTACTGGATAATATATACTGATAGAGCACTTAAAAAAAAAAAAGACTATGGCTTACTCCTTCACCGGAGGAGTATGGCACACTGTCCCAGGTAGCAACAAAGGTTGATGTAGCAGCAAAAGGAAGGGGAAGGTTAGGGAAGTATTGGTTAACAGCTGCAGTGACTTGCGCCAGTACAGCACTGCTTGTATCCTCTCTGTAGGAGATAGTTCCACCACGTCTGTTGTCAAGGTGAGTCCAAAGAGGAGCAATGATGTCTCTTCCAGAATTCAGAAGGGGGATGTAGGAATTCAATGGTTCAGTAAAGGTAAGATGACCATTGATGTTCACCTAAAATCCGAGACGAGAATATCTGTGTGTGTGCTTGTTGTAAAAGATATATTTACCTATATTACTCTGTTCTGCTTAAGAACCGTTAAACATTATTTAAAGTTCACAGAGGTTTCTCATAGATATCTTTAAAGCAGAAACAAATCCTTACAAAGATCTGAGTGTATGTGCGTCCAAAGAATGTAACAGGCTGCTGCAACAAAATGGCTTCTGAGTTTCCAGCATCAGAAGTGCGGATTAATGTTTCCCCATTTCCAAAAGGCAGTAAATTAGCAGGCACTAGAAAATGTATTAGTGAGAATGAATTCTTGAGAATGAGAACTTCTGCTAAAAACCCATCAAGCTCACAAATGTTTAAATTTAATTTTACATTGTCACATTTCATTGGCTTACAGTTCGGTGAGCCATCAACATGAAAAGACCATCGACCATTCACATTGATATTGCTGCTGGAAGAGAGCTCTGGGGCACTGGTTACTGGAATTGTGAAAGAATTGACAGAGTTCACTGTGCTGTAGCCAGCCTGTAGAAGGAAAGGAATCGTTGTTAGGTCTGCAACCTGTTCCAGATATAAGTGTCTTTGGGTGGAATGTAAGGTATGAAGTGAGGCAAGGACAATTCCTTGTCATTCTTCTCATCCGTAAAATGTACAAGGACCTGTCTTCACTCACCTGCCAAATTTGTTCTGTTTCTGCAATGTCTCCATAGTTGATCAGGATGAAAGAGCGATGGACACTGGAGACTAAAACCACTTGGAAAGTAGCCACCTTGAAAGTAGCAACAGACAGCATTAGAAAAAAAACTTTACAGGACAACACTAATTCCTTGATAAACAAAAATTAGACTTTACCCCTCCACCACTATAGTATGGCACACTGTCCCAGGTGGCGACAAAAGCTGATGTAGCAGCAAAAGGTATATTAGGGAAGTATTGCTGAACGGCTGCAGTGACTTGCGCCAGTACAGCACTGCTTGTATCCTCTCGATAGGAGATAGTTCCACCCTGTCGATTGTCAAGGCGAGTCCAAAGAGGAGCAATGATGTCTCTTCCAGAATTGAGAATGGGGACATAGGCAGACAGTGGCTCAGTAAACGTTAGATAGCCGTTGTTGTTCACCTAAAATTTAAGATAAAATGTTTTTTGTTTATAGCAAAGTAATTATTGACAGAATGGGTGGAGGTAGAAATAGTCACAATTTCTATTAGTTAATTCTGTGGATCAGTTGTTTGATTTTCACACTAACAAAATCTTCTACATATCAAGGTATCAAGGCCAGAACAAAGTAAATCAATTATCTATACTCACTTAACCCTTTAACTGTCACTCCTATTTTTATAAAACAGACATAAAAATACACTATACAGACTTAAATTTTTACAATTCATTAATGAAAACATTTTGCAATGATTTTGATGTACATTTTCCATGGTAATACAATGTCTGATTTTAAAATGCCTTTCAAAGGATGAATTTTGAGATTTTAAATTTTGAACTGATATATAATTTCTTATGATTTCTATTGCGTGATAGGGAAAAAGGCAACGAAGAAAGTCTTTTGTGACAAATGTCAGAACTCATGTTATGATGTAGATTTTTTTAAGTTGCACTTTTGAAATATATGAATCTATTACTTTTCCTACATAATTTCTATCACAAAAATATGGTAAAATATCTATTTAGGCGTCTTAGACCTTTCCAACAATGTATAATTTGTCATGATTAGATTAGGATTTATTTGTTTTATAGTAAAGTAAACTTAGGCATCCCACCTGGGTTAAACACACTTGTTATTCTAGATGCAGGAAGTGAAGATCTGAAGTGAAAAACAACACCAAAACACACTTACAAAGATCTGATGGTGTGTGCGTCTAAAAAATTTCAAAGGTCGCTGCAATGTAATGGCTTCAGAGCTTCCATCCTCCAAACGGGGTGTTACAGTTTCTTCATTTCCAAAAGGTAGGAAATTAACTGGCACTAAGAAAAACGTAAGTGACAAGGAATCGTTTAGTTCTTCAAATAAACAAAACAAACCAAAAAAAGCTTGTAAACACTACACTGGTTATGGCACAGGTGTCAAACTCAGTTCCTGGAGGACCACAGCCCTGCAGAGTTTTCTTCTAACTCTACTCCAACACACATACCATGTAGTTTTCAAATAAGCCGGTGTGTTCAATTAGGGTTGAATCTAAACTCTGCAGGGCTGTGGCCCTCCAGGAACTGAGTTTGACACCCCTAGGTTAAGGGTTTGAAAGGGGAATTCACTAAGAATGAATAGTTTATTTTTGTGTTTTCCATATTGTTTTTTAGGACATGATGATGCAATGATGCAAGTAAAGAAATGGAGCTGGAGTATTATGGACACAAAATTACTGCTGATCAGAATTTGCCCAGGGCAGTCCCTCAGTTTGCTGCTGCTCAATGGAAGGCCATGGAGAATACGGCAGACCACTACAATCTGGTAGACTTTACTGGCATTGTAGTGTATTACTCCCCACTGCCATCAAGCACAGGCTTTTTAAAAGGCTTAAAGTGTACACAACTACAATGTGCATTTGGATATGTCTCCAGATATAAAGCTTTTCTCAATCATTTTAAATTATCAAAATAATTATTTAAAATGCATAATGCAGTGCTATAACAGCCATTTTGTGCCTATTAAACTTAAACTGTTTTTAAATACAACAAACTAAAGTGACAATTATACAACTCATCTGCTTACAGTTGGATGAGCCATCAACACTGAAAGACCAGCAACCATTCACATTGATATTGCTGCCTGATGAGAGCTCTGGGACACCTGCTGCTGGAACTGTGAAAGAACTGACCGAGTCCATTGTACTGTAACCAGCCTGTGGAAGTAAATAAAAGATTGTATGATTTGTTTCTAGTTAATCTCTAGTTAAAATGAACAGGAAGGAAAAGGAACCATTCTTATACAGTGGGTATGGAAAGTATTCAGACCCCCTTACATTTTTCACTCTTTGTTATATTGCAGCCATTTGCTAAAATCATTTAAGTTCATTTTTTTTCCTCATTAATGTACACACAGCACCCCATATTGACAAAAAAACACAGAACTGTTGACATTTTTGCAGATTTATTAAAAAAGAAAAACTGAAATATCACATGGTCCTAAGTATTCAGACCCTTTGCTGTGACACTCATATATTTAACTCGGGTGCTGTCCATTTCTTCTGATCATCCTTGAGATGGTTCTACACCTTCATTTGAGTCCAGCTGTGTTTGATTATACTGATTGGACTTGATTAGGAAAGCCACACACCTGTCTATATAAGACCTTACAGCTCACAGTGCTTGTCAGAGCAAATGAGAATCATGAGGTCAAAGGAACTGCCTGAAGAGCTCAGAGACAGAATTGTGGCAAGGCACAGATCTGGCCAAGGTTACAAAAAAATTTATGCTGCACTTAAGGTTCCTAAGAGCACACTGGCCTCCATAATTCTTAAATGGAAGACGTTTGGGACAACCAGAACCCTTTCTAGAGCTGGCCGTCCGGCCAAACTGAGCTATCGGGGGAGAAGAGCCTTGGTGAGAGAGGTAAAGAAGAACCCAAAGATCACTGTGGCTGAGCTCCAGAGATGCAGTCGGGAGATGGGAGAAAGTTGTAGAAAGTCAACCATCACTGCAGCCCTCCACCAGTCGGGGCTTTATGGCAGAGTGGCCCGACGGAAGCCTCTTCTCAGTGCAAGACACATGAAAGCCCGCATGGAGTTTGCTAAAAAAAAACACCTGAAGGACTCCAAGATGGTGAGAAATAAGATTCTCTGGTCTGATGAGACCAAGATAGAACTTTTTAATTCTAAGCGGTATGTGTGGAGAAAACCAGGCACTGCTCATCACCTGTCCAATACAGTCCCAACAGTGAAGCATGGTGGTGGCAGCATCATGCTGTGGGGGTGTTTTTCAGCTGCAGGGACAGGACGACTGGTTGCAATCGAGGGAAAGATGAATGCGGCCAAGTACAGGGATAACCTAAGCACACAGCTAAAATAACGAAGGAGTGGCTTCACAACAACTCCGTGACTGTTCTTGAATGGCCCAGCCAGAGCCCTGACTTAAACCCAATTGAGCATCTCTGGAGAGACCTAAAAATGGCTGTCCACCAACGTTTACCATCCAACCTGACAGAACTGGAGAGGATCTGCAAGCAGGAATGGCAGAGGATCCCCAAATCCAGGTATAAAAAACTTGTTGCATCTTTCCCAAAAAGACTCATGGCTGTATTAGATCAAAAGGGTGCTTCTAATAAATACTGAGCAAATGGTCTGAATACTTAGGACCATGTGATATTTCAGTTTTTCTTTTTCAAATAAATCTGCAAAAATGTCAACAATTCTGTGTTTTTTTTCTGTCAATATGGGGTGTTGTGTGTACATTAATGAGGCAAAAAAAAAATGATAAAAAAAAAACTTAAATGATTTTAGCAAATGGCTGCAATATAACAAAGAGTGAAAAAATGTAAGGGGGTCTGAATAATTTCCGTACCCACTGTATGTTCTTGAGCAAATCTGCATTAATTTATTTGTTCTCCAAACTGCTTATTCTACATAAAGTTGCAGGGATTCCTGAGCCTATCCCATAATAACAAATATAGACATACACACTCTTATGCTGTGTCCACATATTCTCCTTCCGTTATCACTCTCGCGGGATGTTTTTCATGTCACTTGTGTGAATAAAACCATCTTTCCTCCATTTTCTGATACAACCGGACGTGTCAAACTGGACGTGTCAATAAGTTCTTCGCTGATTGGCTTGTGCGACAATGCATCATGTGAAACTTCTGCTGGAGTTTTCTCCCGGCGCGAATTCTCATCTATTCACGTCTTTGCATTGACTTTTAATATAATCTACTCGTGCAAATAATTAAACTAACTTTTGGTGTGCACACACCATTACTCAAACCTACGGGCCATTTAGTATCACAAATTTACCTTCTGACTGTGGGGGAGATCGGAGGACCTAGAGGAAACCCAACCAAAATGGGGAGAACATGCAAACTCTACTTACCAGCCAAGGTTGTCCTGTTTCAGCATTATCTCCATAATAGATCAGGATAAAGGAGCGATGAACATTGTAGGCTAAAACCACTTGGAAGCTGACCACCTTGAAAACACCAAGAGACCGCATTCAAAACCTTCCAGGCAAACAAGACGGACCATTCACTGATATTCAAAGATTACTGTAAGTCTTACCCCTCCACCATTGTGGTATGGCACACTGTCCCAGGTAGCGACAAACGCTGTCGTAGCAGCAAAAGGTATGTTAGGGAAGTATTGCTTAACAGCTGCAGTGACTTGTGCCAGTACAGCACTGCGTGTATCCTCTCGATAAGAGATGGTTCCACCCTGTCGATTGTCAAGGCGAGTCCAAAGAGGAGCAATGATGTCTCTTGCGGAAACCAGAGAGGGGTCGTAGGCGGACAATGGCTCAGTAAATGTTAGATAGCCATTATTATTCACCTAAAATTAAAAATAGAGAATTTTAAATAGTGCTTTAAAGGGAATTTAAGAAGAAACCTCAATGGAAAAAAGTAATACTTACAAAAATCTGATTGTATGATCGTCCAAAGTATTTAAAAGTCTGCTGCAAGTAAATAACATCAGAGCTTCCATCCTCAGAAGGGGGGTTCAGTACTTCTCTATCCCCAAAAGGTAGGAACATTGTTGGCACTATAAAGTATAAGTGACAAGCAATTGTTTAGTCCATCTAAAGTAATATAAGCTTATAAGTTTTACCATTTAAATATTGGCTTACAGTTGGGTGACCCATCAACACGGAAAGACCAGCGACCGTTCTCATTAATATTACTGCTAGAAGAGAGCTCTGGGACACCTGCTGCTGGAATTGTGAAAGAATTGACAGAGTCCATTGTATAATAACCAGCCTGTAGAAATAAAAATATTTTATTAAAGCTTAAGGTTTTTCTAGTACAGGAATGTTGTTTAAAGGGAAGAGAGAAAATAATAATAATAATAATAATAATAACAATAATTGTAAATTATTTGTAAAATGTTTAAGGACTTGTATTCTTCCACTCACCAACCAAATTTGTCTTGTTGCAGCAATAACACCATAGTTAAATAGGATGAAAGAGCGATGAACGCTGGAAACTAAAACCACTTGGAAAGTGGCCTCCTTCAAAACACCAATAAACAGCATTAAGAATCTTCTAAAGAAAGAGGTGCATCAGCTGTTAGTAAAAACATTAGGTCTTACCCCTCCACCACTGTAGTACGGCACACTGTCCCAAGTAGCCACAAAAGCTGATGTGGCAGTAAACGGTATGTTAGGAAAATATTGTTTAACAGCTGCAGTGACTTGCACCAGTACAGCACTGCTTGTATCCTCTCGATAGGAGATAGTTCCACCACGTCTATTGTCAAGGTCAGTCCACATAGGAGCAATGATATCTCTTCTAGAGTTCAGAAAGGGGACGTAGGAAAACATCTGCTCTGTAAATGTAATGAAGCCATTGTTGTTCACCTAAAAGAGAGAGAGAGAGAGAAGCTTTCAAATATTTGACTAAAATATGAAAAATAAATAAGTTTGCAACCAATTAAAAAGTCCACTTCTTACAAAGAGACGACTGTGTGTACGTCCAAAGTATTTGAAAGGCTGCTGCAAGGAAATGGCTCCAGAGCTTCCATCATCTGAAATGGGATTTACTGTGTCTCCATGCCCATAAGGCAGGAAATTAGCTGGCACTAAAGAGTGTGAATGGCATTACATTATTAAGACTTAAAAAAAAAAAAAAATAATAATAATTAAATGCACTATTCTAATAAAATAAAATAAAAGCAATTTCAGATTTATTCAAATTCAGTAAAAGTATTTTCACATACCCCAAAATCACATCTTAATCAGCATAAATTGATTTTCTATTTGAATTTATCAGTGAATCACAGCAACATAACTACATCCTGGCTAAATGCTGGTGTAATATTGTCATGAATCTGGTCAGTGACCTGCGGTCCGCTCACCACCAGATGTCTCTCTCACCCTGTCTATACACACAGACTGTTGCACTACACCCCGGAATATATCAAAACTTATTTTTTGATTAGTAATATGCATTGCTATGAACTTCTTTTGGACAACTTTAAAGGTGATTTTCTCAATATTTTGTTTTTTTGGCACCATCAGATTCCAGATTTTCAAATAGTTGTATCTCAGCCAAAAATTATCCTTTCCTAACAAACCATCAATGGAAAGCTTATTTATTCAGCTCTCAGATGATGTACAAATCTCAATTTTGAGAAATTCACACTTATGACTGGTTTCGTGGTCCAGGGTCACATATTGTCTTGGTTTGGAGTGAGGTTTATGTAAGAAACCGTGAAAGGCAATCTCAAATCTACCTGTTATATCTGTTTTTGATTTCCTTGTTTTACATGTTATGTTTTTATTTGTGGATCTTGTCATGTGGTTTATGTGTTGTCTTCCCATTGATTTATTGTTCTGATTGCTTTGATTGTCTTTAGTCATTAGTCCACATGTGTTTATATATAGTCCTTTCCTTGACTAGCTTTGTTTCCTGTAACCTCTGTTGGTGAGTTTTATGTTTCATGGTTTATGCCAAGTCAAGTTAATTTAAGGCTGCAGTCCATAACTTTTGGCACTCTAGCAGTTAATAAACAGAACTGCATGCGTCTTGCGGAAGAACACTGTAGCCGGAGCTACTTCTCTCTTCTGTATGTTTATGACGAATCATGCAGGTACTGGGCTACTCCAACTAAAACAGTCCGAATATAAAAACTTGCACCGAAAGTGATTCAGCATAAGCCAAAACATGGTTTGGAAAATGGATTCAGGATGTACTCGCTTATTGTATAAATTTTGTACATTTTGAACAAAAAAAAGTTATGGACTGAAGCTTTAAATTTGTTCTCTGTTAAATTCAGACCTTATTTTAAACTGTCAGTTTGACAGAAGCAAGTTAGTAGAATGTAATAAAATGATTTTTTTGTTTTTTTTGTTTGTTTTTTTTTCTTCTACTGTTTATTCTATTCAGTATTAATAATGGAATATTAAAATACTTTTTTTTTTTTTTTAATTTCTAAATAAAAAAACATGCATTGTTGCATAATGGTGGATAATTGGAAAATTATTATAAAATACATTAAATGTTAGATTACAAACGGTAAGTGTAGCAGTCTAATGGTAAATTAACAGCTCTTAAAAATATTACATAACTTTTCTGGTATAAGTCACTGTATAAATCGTATGTCTAAAACAGACTATAGGTGTATCCCCTGATGTTAACAAAGTTTAATCACACCCCTGAACATACAGCAGTGGTCATAAATGTGTAGAATTTATCAGTATCCGTAAAATGCTTTAAAATTTTTACTGAAAAAAAAAAAAAAAAAACTAAGATGGATGATTAAAACTGCACACTAATACATATCCTTGTTTCTGAATTAAAATTAACAATTGATCTGCGTAAATTGTTCTTATTCTGGGTTGTGGAAAACATGTAATATATGGTTTAATAGCATTACACGCACACATTTAGCATAATAATTACCTTGAGCCTCAGTTATTTCACCTAGTGGAGTGAGAGCAGAACAGAACATAGATGAAATACTAGTAAATATAAATGGATTAACTATCATTTGTCAGTGAGTTAAAAATCTTACTGGCAAGAAGTGACAGCAGTGCTACAACATATAATGGAGCGGGTTTCCCCATCCTTCTGTTGATTTGTCACAATGTACTATGTAAAAGACCAAACATATGTTTACATAAACAACATTTTATCTAGCATTTGTCGTTAGTAAACAAAAACTGCTAAACCAATAAAATAAAGATGATCATAATAAAATAAAATAACATTATGATAAAAAGAATCTTACCTAGTTCTCCAAAAAAAATTGTGATGTTTTTGAAGAATAGATGTGAGAAACTTCTCTCCTGCTGTTTGAGGGACACATGCTTTCAAAATGTTATTGTGTCTGTATTTATATCTGAGTGTTTTGGGTGGGGTTTTAACCTTTTGCTTTAAGGTCATCATAAATTGAGGAGTTTGGGGCAATATCTGTTTTTATAATCAGAAGTCAATGGTGATCTTAAATATTTATGAGGGTAAGGTCTGATGTTAGTCACACCCCTTAACATATACTGTACAGTACATGATTAAATTTTCATACCCTAATTTTGCTCATTCTTTTTGGCATGCTACATCACAAATATTAGACTGAATTCCTTCATAGGCGACCTCTTGACACTTTAAACCGGTTTTGTGAAGTTAAAGAATGCATATTACTTAAGGAAATTCAGCAAATTACATTTTTCCCACCCAAAGCTCTTCAAAGTTATGCCAACAATGTTGTTTTAATTGCTTGAATCACTTTGCAGAACTCTTAAAGAAAGTCATTTTAGCATGTTATTTCAGAAATGACAACTGGTTTGGGAAGTGCTTGAAAAAGAAAATAATGCTTAACAGCAACAGTCCAATGGAGAAAAAATAAAAAATAAAAATAAAAAATTCTAATAAAAGCAGTGCTGACAATGTTAATGTATTTGGTCTTTGGTCTACTGCTGTTGATTATTGCTGCTGCAAAGCAAGCACAGGAACTTGTTACTGGCAATACACAGCATATATAATAATAGCATAGCTATACAGGTAGAGCTGGGGAAGGTGGAGGGTTTCAGAGGAACTCTTAAAGTGCGTTACGAACTGCTCTAGTGAATGCTAACCAGCTATTTAAATGTAAAGCAGCAAGCTCACTGGCTACATATGCAACATGAATCAATCAGCTTGTGCCAAGCAATTTAATGCTGTGATAAGTTTTTGTTAACGACCCATCAGCCTGCGCCATCAAAAGTTCCATGACAGAAAATATGTGTGTGTATGTGTGTGTGTGTTTGTATATTCTATTTTTTTTTTTTTTTTTTTTTTGCAAGGAAACATGTCTGAATGGTACTGAGCTGGTGGCTCATCAAGCGCTCATGAGGACAAGTTTGGCCTCGGGCAGAAAGGTGGTAGAAGAAGTCAGGAAAGAAGATAATAGAGAAGATAGACATTAGCTGTCTCTATTTGAAGGCCGTGCCCTACGGAGGTCGCATTTATTGGCTTTATAGTTCATCAAATATGTCTCCTCAGTAAAGCAACTATTATCCAATTTGGTAGCACTTTATTTTGATAGTCCACTTTAGACATTCTACTAACAGTAAGTAACTTTGCAACTGCATGTCAACTAGTCATGAAAGTATTAGTAGACCGTCTACCTAATATCTTCTAACACTCTTCTAAACTTTGCAAGTATATGTCAACTTATTCTACTAACCCTAAACCTAACAGTCTGCTCTGAGAGTTAGTAGACATGTAGTTGCAAATTAATGAAAATTAGTTGACATGTAGTTGCAAAGTTACTTATAGTTAGTAGAATGTCTAAAGTGGACTGTCAAAATAAAGTGTAACCTCAAATGTATCATAATTAATGTCATTTCTTAATTACTTTGGAATGTACTGGTTGTTTTTTTTCTGAAATAAAACAGCTTCAATGATACATGTGGCCATCAAATGCTCCCTCTGGAGAGTGCAGCCTTCAAAATGAGACACAGCTATTGTGGACTTGCAAGAGCATTTGAGGAAACTTATTAGTAGAGCTTTAAATTTTTATGACAAATGGGGCGGGGCTGAGAGCCACACCAAGCCTTGCCAAGCCTTGTTAATCTTGTACAAAATAACATTTTAATTTTAACATTTATTTTCCTTGTTTTTTTGATGCAAAGCATGCTTTGAAAAAAAAAAAAAAAAAAAAAAAACTGTGAACTTTTTTCATTTGAGTTCACTAAAAGAATATTTCCAACAACACAATTAAACTCCACTCAGTTATTTTAACATAGTAAAACATAACTGTAATGATTAAAACCACTTAATTTTTTTTTTTTTTTTTTTTTTTTGGATTTTGTGTAGTTCTTCAGTCTCCTCAGCACTCAGCCACTCCTGCAGTCCAGTCATCTCCATCCCCCATCAGTCCCTCTGTTTCACCTACTCTCAGTGGTGGGACTCCATCTTGGGTCTGCCGAGAGTCTTTGTGGCTTGGACCTGAGGAGCCCATGGCTCCAATCCACCTCGTCCCACCATCCAGTCTCCTGCGTCTGCTCTCCTTCCACCCTAAATTCCAGCATGGACCATCGCCCATTCAGCCAAACAGGTGTAACAGGTGTGATTTGCATTCTAATCCAGGGCTAGGCAAGTCTAACCTTCAAAGTCCAATGTCTTTAACTGTTCTACACATTTGTCAGAGATCTTGTGTTCTTGTGTAATTTAGCCTGATGTTGACACTTTAATGCTGTTTGACAGGCTCTACACATCCCCCGCCCCTGGTTAAAGAAGAACAAGTGTTCACTATCTGACTAGTTGTTGAACTGATGCAGACTGATATACATGTTGCTGAAGTGGACAGATTCTTGTTCTTCTGGTGTTCTTTTATAGCAGTTGGTAAACCTGTGTATGGTACTGATTGTTTAGGAAGGAGACAGATGAGCCATGGCTGATAGATGTTCATGCATGTGAATAACTATGTTGCAGATGCACAATTGACTTGATCTTGATTGTTGATAGACCAACTTGGACTGTTTCAATTTGGTGCACTGTTGGTTCATAGGAACAGCCACTAATGTGATATTGACTTCTATGTTTATGTGTTTATGAATGAGTCATTCCATGAGCTGAATACTTTCTGTTGTAAAATTGCCAATGGTGCGCAAAGTGTTGTGCGGGTTTATACCTGCATACCGAACAGATCTGGGATGACCATTTTCCTCTATTGCTAATATACAACTGATACACACTGGCACAATTCCCAATCCATTCATTCAGTTCTCAAAACAAAGACACATTTCTTAAAATATTTAAGACATTTCACTTGTTTTCACACACATTCTATTTTTTGCAACACTACACACAAATACCCCCATTTTACACAGGTTTAAACATATTCTCGTTCAGAAAACACTATAATTATCTAAAACTGTCACAATGTAAAATGTGTAAGTATTAAACAGAAAAACACTGATGACACTAGAACACAGTACAAGTGCTTTAGATAATGGATGTACCATTAAATGAATTACCTCTCATCTTCCAATGAATGCCAGAAGAGTCAGTCTATTGAAAGCACTGGTTAGCAGTTGAGAAAAACTGTAATTAAACTCAATCTGTATAATGCATATTTACTGTATAATATAAAATACAGGACTATTGTAATGTTTAACTAATGTTTCAATGATTGAGGACATGCTTGTTCTCCCAGCAATTGTAAGATCATGATTGAGAACAAGGTCCACAATAGTGGCCCTTTTTTGTTGGACACATGGCTACATCCTTGGCCTCTTCTACCTCTTCATCTGCCTCCCTGCCTTTTCACCTACCCTTTTAGGAACTGGTTGATCTAACATCTCCATTATCTACTAATGATCTGCAGTTTTTCTCAGTCACTTTGGTGCATTTCTCAATTCATCCTTAATATTTGTAAAGAAGTATGTGTATTTCTCAAAACAATTCATACAAACAGCACCACACAATGGATTACCTGCAACAGCCTGTTGCTTACTCAAAACCTTTAGTTCATTTCACAAAAGTAAGTATTTATGTCAGTGCCATCAGAATGAAAAGTCCTTGTGCCATTGTTCACAAACAAAATAGTCAATATGCTTAGTCATGTTATCAACATAACAGTGTACTCTGTTAGTATTACCTGATGTAAACTATGGCAACAGTTTGGAGGACAGTTACTGTATTAAAAAAGGCTGCACTTGTACCATGTATTCATTTCAAAAGGACAAATTTACACATTACTGAATGTGGGATATTGATTGGAAGAGACTAGATAGGATTCACAGTTACACATTTACTAGCGGTCTAACAAAAAAACAAAACAAAACAAAAACAAAACAACAACAACAACAAAAACAATTCCATTAGCATCCTATAGTGGGACGCAAACCATTGCCTGATGGCGTCTGAGTGATATAATCTCACATTATCCTAAATTACCACGTACTTTGGTAAATCATCTTGAAATGGACCCCTCTCATTATCAGGGATGACAGTCCTGTAGAGGGTCTCTAAGAAGATGAGGAGATGCTATGTGTTGTATGGCCCTATAAGGAGAATATGAGTAAGCACGCCATTCTCTGAAATACCCGCACACATACTGATATTTCCTCCCTGTTGGCCTGACAAATCAACAGTAGCTCTGTGGCCGATGACATTTCAACCACACCTTCTGCTTTTGCTCAGGTTGAAGACAGTCTCATCCACATTCTTCTAAAGCCATAGAAAATGTGTAAAAATAGCAAACAATGTCATTAGACTCCCCTTAGTTTGCTACAAAAAAATAAAAAAATAAAAAAATAAAAAATAAAAAATGCACATGTGTGTTTGTGTGTTGCAGTTTGTATCTGTATAAAGTTTGCTGTATTGGACATCGTATTACAACAGCAAACATACAGTGTAACTGGTTCATTGTTGGTTGATCTAAATTCTCTTTGTTAGTAAAAGTCAAGATTCACCAGCACAATTCACAGCAAAAAAAAAAAAAAAAAAAAAAAAAGTAGAAAATATGCTTGACAGTTTGACAACTAGATTAACCATTTTGCATTTATTGACTTATATGATTAACTAATGACTAGATGTTTTGAGGGGTAAGTCAGTTGCACAGAGAACTGCATAATAGATTTTGAGCAAATGACATTAGCAACTGATAATGTATGAAACCAGAGACAAATGTAAATAATCTGTTGCATGAATGTACCAAAGCTATTGCTACTTGATCAAAAGAATGAGAAACTGCTTTTATGATGTGCACAAGTGACTAGATGATGTGGAGGTTGAACAAGTGGTTTTGAGAATTTCATTTCTGATCTAAGAAATGCACCAAAGTGACAGATATCATTAGAAAAATTTAAGATTGCCTGCACAATTAATTCAAAACACATTTACAATAAACATCTAATAGAAATGCATGGAAATTATGCTTGACAGACTATGGTAATTAACTCAAGGATTTTGCATTGAATGCTTTAAGCAATTAACTAATGCTTAGATGTTTTGGGGGTAAGACAGAGAACTAGTATAATACAG
The DNA here is from genome assembly GCF_022985175.1 of Labeo rohita. Classification (NCBI taxonomy): domain Eukaryota; kingdom Metazoa; phylum Chordata; class Actinopteri; order Cypriniformes; family Cyprinidae; genus Labeo; species Labeo rohita. The sequence goes on along the minus strand of NC_066891.1, from coordinate 30,449,948 downwards.
CTGCCATCAAAATGATTCAACCCCTCAGAGACCTGCAGTACTTTACAAATACAAGCTTTTCTGAAGATCCAAGATTTTATAAAAATTGCATCTGCAACAGTTTACTGGCATATTAAAAGTGATCATTTCAATATATAATGTAATGTTTTTGAGTTATAGGATTTTTTTTTTTTAATAACACAGTTATATCATAATTACTCAACCCGTATTATTCAACCCGTTATTTTGGTGGTAGGGAGCAAGATTGTCTTAAAAGACAATTAAACCTTTAGAATCTCTATTTAAATAAATAAATAAATAAATAAATAAATATAGAAAGACTAAGGTTACATGAGGACTTCCAAGACATTAAAGAGACACACCTGGCAGCCTTACTCCTTAGTTTAAGATGTGTTGTGCCAGAAAACCTTTGAGGTAGTTGGAAAAATACAAAAAGAGCACAATTTCATAAAATGTTTGATCAGAACAATTTAGAAAAACCTGCAATGTACAGCCAAAGACTTGCAAGATGACTTGGCGAAAGGAGGAAAAACATTTCATTGCAGTGTATAAAAATAACACTAGACAAGCATGGCTTTCATGTTGAGGCATCTTGGCAAATACCACTCTTGACCAAGAAGGACAAAAAGGCCGACTTAAACATGCTAAAATTCATTTGGATAGACCTGTGGAGTCTGGAAGAATGTTTGATGGAGTGATGTGACCAAACTGGAACTTTTTCGGACCTATGGATCAGCAGTATGTCCGTAAAATACATGTCAGTGAAGTGCCTAATGTGAGAACATACAGTTTGCAAGTCCTGTGATTCGTGGTGATTCAGTGCGTTTTTAACTCATGTTTTATCCACAACTCAAACGCCAAAGACAGTGCTTTTTTGTAGAACTTTATTTTTGAAATTATTTTATAAAATCATCGCTTTTAATTAATTTATATAATTATAGGATTATACTTTTACTGACAAACATTTTGGCTAACTCCTCACCCCCGCCCCACCACGTCTCCGTTGAAGATAAAACTTGTTTGCCAGAGAGGGATCTGACCTCTGCAGATGTGAATAATGCTTCATGGATGGGGGGGGATGGGGACGAGGAGCAGAGGAGTGCGTGTGTGTATGGAGGAGCATGTCGGGGTCAATTCACTCAGCAGTTCATTTCTAGTCAAATCACCACACAAACCATTTTACAGGTTACGATGAGAACTGATCGGAGTGTGAGAGAAAGTGGCTTAGTCACACACAGGTTATCCATCACTCAGGGTTAAAACACTCTCAAATGGCTCAGTTACTGTGCAGATGAGCAGTAGGGTACGGTTCTGTCTTCACAGCCTGTGGGTGTTTGGCACATTGCAGTTTTGATTGGTTAATCATGCTGTCACTTGAATGTAAAAATCCAATCAAATTATTCCTGGCTGCTGTTTTGGACTGGAAACAACCGCAGAGTTTAAGGACGCAGCAGAGTTTCATTCAACAGAGAGACAAAGGCAAGGAGAGCTAGAGGACTGACCGCATCCGTTAACACTCGTTTCACTAAATCAAAAACACATACTGACGTTACTTCATAAGAACATGCCATCTTTTTGTCTTGTGCTAGTTTCTGTTTCCCTGACAGATTTGTTTTGGCCCTCGCTTTATGCTGCGTACAGACATGAAGCATCGAGTCCTGCATTGAGTGCAGCCTTCAGGTGATTGGAAAGGTTACCTAAGGCAGCAGGGAGAGCAGGTTGAAAGGTCTCTGAAATTAAGGATATGTAACCAGAGTAATATACTGACTTTGTTCTATTGGTGCAGGCACACAAAATTAACAAACAAAACAAATCAAAAACAAAACAAGGAAAACATGTATATAATTAGTGTTATTTTCAACGAAAAATAAAAATTAGGCCAATCAGGGTGAATCTCACAAAAAATGTCCAAGTCACATTTTACTCAATAATATAAATAAGTAAATAAATAAAACAGGAAGACAAATATTTTGCATAAAGAAAATGAATTTCTGTGTTATAATTCTCATAACCGGAATGTGAAAACATTTATGTTTAAGTACTACTATAAGAATACATTGTGGTAGTATTTGTTGTACTGCATAAAAACAAGTAAACACTGTATTTCTGTATTTTTGCACTGCAGTAATAAGAATCTTGTTTTCTCTATGTAAAATATCATATCTTCTTTGGATTGTGGGGTGAAATATGACCAGTACAATCATTTGTGACATTCACCCAGTGGTAACACTTCAGTTCATCATGGTATGCGTACACACCATCATAAATGTACTGTATCATGATTTAACAAAAAAATAATTGTGTCTAACGACAGTCAGCGTAGCAAAATATTAAATTATTCTCCATTTCAATGACATAACATCTTGCCAGGTTACAATAATGTAAAGGAAATCTGGATAAAGGAAACAAAATACACTGACATAATCAAAAAGTATGTGCATGAAGTCAAAAAGAGTTTCATGGTGCTTGCAAAATATGTTAGAGGCCAGGAGCGCCCCCTCCTGGTTTTACTTTCAACAGCAGCATTTTGAACAGCGTAGGCTGACTTCTTAGGGGTAAACCCACAAGGCATTTCTTGTCAGAGGACTCAATATAGTGACTTAACAGCAACTAGAAGTTCTGATACAAATTCACAACTGAAGCTCCATTCACCTGGGAAAACCACCCCACCATGAGACCGATAGTCTTACATAGATCTATAGATTCACAATTCAAAATATATATACTATTTACTTCCAGTGTAATGTTATTATCTTTTTTTTTTCTTTTGTTCAAGTTTGAGAAGTTCCAACTTACTCGATTCAATTCCAGGGAGAAGTCTCTGCTAAACATTCACAGTTCCTATGCGCTGCATGGTTATTTTTCAAGTTAACAAACATTGATACTGAATGGAATTCTCCGGACAAACAGCTTTTTTTTTCTTGATAAAGTAGAGCTACTGAGGGACAGGAAATGCACTGCAAGATCACATGACCAAAACCAAACAACTGCCAACTGAGAAAGGAAGCAGGAAAAGTTAAATAAAAAAAAATCAAGGGTGGAAAATCAGAGATAAAAAGAGCAAAGGAGGTGTAGTGCACGACTGTAGCGCGGCTGTGTTCCTGCTCTATCGATATACGAGGTGGGATATGGTGCTGGATTTGAAATTGAGTTGATGATTGGGCACAAAGTTATGATGGGGATTTTTGCGGGTGCACACATCACTGGCGTAAAGGCTCATGCACGTGTCACATGACACCTTGGAGCAGTTCACACAGGTGTGAGAGGCCCCTGGCTTGTTGCAAAAGCCACAGCGGGAGCCGCCCACACTCAGCCGCTCACCCCCACCGCTGCTGCTGCCACTGCTGACCGAGCCAACCACCGGACTGGTGCCCGAACCCACGGGTTTACTGGGAAACAGCTTGGTGCTCATCACAGCTTTGTCCAGCAACAGCGAGTGGGACTGAGCGTGGGGAAGTGGATGAGGGTGCGGGTGAGTGTGCGAGTGGGCGTTGGAGTAGACGGACAACTTCTCCTTGATGGGCATGTAGCCATCCAAAGGCCGGGAAGTTTTAGTGTAATCCTGGAAACCGCAACAGGGCGCCGGTTCCACGGCATGGCAGGACGAACACAAGATCATGTCGCACCTCTGGCAAGAGGAGAGCGAAGGGCAGCCCATGCCACAGCCCTGGCACTTCATCACGTGCCCCTTCAGAACCCAACTGTCCCGGGGTTCTCGAGGCTCCCGGCTCGGCGGCCTAGAGGGCGTCTGGTGGCCACCCAAACCCCGCTCAGTGTACAAGTCCACCTCATCCAGGGAGGACAAGTGGTAAGAGTATGGCTCAGACGGGGGCGACTGAATAGGGAAGAAGTCAGCCACTGGGCTGTAGGAGGGCGGCGCCACCACAGGGTAAAGCGAAGGGCTCGGTCGGATGATTTCATCCTTCATGTCTTCTTCCGTGTCCACGAACAATGGCTCTTTGCGCAGGCTGAGCGAGGCCTTCAGCACTGGCTTGCTGGCTTGGTGCCAGTGCCCTGCGCTGTCTGTTACATCCACTGACTTGGACGGCCGGCCGCTTCGCCTTAGGTGGGCGCGGTCGATATCCATCGGCCGCACCGACAGGCGGGACAAGTCTCCTGTAAGGCTATCTCGTCGGCGGAGGGCGTCAGCGCACCCTGCTGCATCTTCTCTGGTGTTCCTCCTCACTTCCACGGCGTCCAGCTCCGAGGCAAAGCCCCGAGACATGGACACCACCTCACCGAGTAGACGGCATTCAGCCTGGGCGAGGAGCAGTTCAAAGGCGAGCTGCCGGAGGTGGGAGGGCCCACCTGGATGGTCCCTAACGTGGTACTGCAATTCCTGATCTCTTGAGTAGCCCATAGAACGCAGCAGCGAACGCAAGTCTGAGTCGCATATCACCGACTGCAACTGGTAAACATATGGCCCTGTGAAGGTCTGTAGGAATGAAAGGAAAGTCATTACATGGTCAAAAGCAATGATAATTATGTCTCGTCTCACTTTTCACATTAAAAAACTAAATAAAAAGGCTGAAAAGTTACTGAATGCACTGCAGTCTTACTGAAACTACAAAGTTGTCACTCCTTTTGTGCCCTGTGGAATAAACATCAATGAATCCTTTAATCTGTTGACTCACCTTTATGCAACGGAATTCCTTCTTCCAAGGAAACAGCAGCAAATTGGTACAGATGGTTTCCAGCGTTGCAAAGGCTGTCTCCAGTGTCCGCAAGTTTGCGCTCCTCTGAGTCCTCAGGGAGTTCTCTGCAATTTCATAGAACCGAACCATGCGAAAGCGCTGCCCTGGATCGGGCTGGTATGAGCCTAGCAGTGCAGTTGCAGTAGAAATCAGTGCCTCTTCAGTCTTAGCTCCTTGCTTATCTCCTCCTTCACCGGCTCCCTCCTCAAGCCGATTCTCCAAAGACGCCACATATCTGCGGAATAGATCTTCTCGCAACTTGGCATCCATTGGTGGCAGTGGGCTGCGTAACTTGCAACCTCTTATCCTACAATCCAGGAGTTTTCTTTAAACGGCACCCCTTGCCATCTCAAGACCTCTCCTCCACTAGACACCGGGAGACCTGGGACATCGGTGCAGGGTTGGGAGGAAAATCAGCAAGCTCTGATCATTCTCCAAAGGAGCGATATGGAGTAATGAAAGTGAAGATGTGCTCAGTTTAATTCGGGCGTACGCCTTGCCCAGGGCTCTCTCCTACTGTAATGGGCATCTCTTTAGCCAAAACACCTCAAAAAGAGGAATGTGACAAGGGAAGGTGGTTGATTTGGGTGATGGACCTTATTAAGCCCTCACCACCAGGTTTCCCCCCCTGCAGTAGGTTGAAGGTCAGGGTTTGCAGAGAGGAGCATACATTAAAAACACCATGTCCAATGCTGCCAGCTGCTGCAACGACAAAAGAAAATATGTTTGAAAAACAACTCTCAGACTGCAGTCTAGTAAGTGAGGGCTTGCCTCAGTCTTTTTGACTGCAATCATATAGCTAGTAATGCAGGCATACATCACCAGAGCAGATCATGAGAATGAAAAAAAAAATCCATATTTGTGATGCAGTCTAAATTATAGTTAGGCCTAGATTATGTATTTATTTATTTTGAATGGAAATGTGTGTTATTCTGTGGAATGGATTTAATTTTTTATAGGTTAAACTGAAGGAAATGTATGAAAGTTTGCATCCTGCTCGTTGATAACATAATGCCATTTTGTGTACATCTTTCTCCATTGACAGCTATTTAAATGTAACCATGCATTCCAACAAAACACATTTTTACAAGCAACGCTGAAAATGATTCATGGCAACAGAAGCGGTGTGTCCTTTTATCGTTAAAAGAATTGCAAAATAGACTAAAAATTTGACCTGTCTCTTGCCATGGACATTTGAGTTAATGGAACTGGCAAGACAGCCAGCAGTGAAGCGACTGAGACTGTGGTTCTATCAGACAATCAGTATTTACTGCTTAGGTGATCGACTCAAAAATGTCTGTGCCAAAACCTGAGTACCCATGAGCAAAGGTGGCAGCAAGCAGGCCCTGTACAACAGTATTTCCAGGGGGTCCTGCATTCAATGAGATGAATGGGAAATCTAACAGATAGCTTTTTCCAGGTATTATATAGATGCCCCTGACTCAAATCATCAGCAAAATTATATTTAAATTATATACATACTGAATAAACAAACAGGTAAGAGACAGGGAACAATTTATGAACTGTCATTTCTGTGAATAACAGCAATTTAGAGCTTTCCACAAAGTTCTGCAGGTCTTTTTGGACCTGCTTGTACAGACAATATTGGAGTATAGGGCTCTGTTTCTAGCTGTGAATGTGTACCGTTTGCAATGAGGCCACATGAAACACTTTATTCTTCTAGGTGGTTAAGCTGCCAAGTGAACACTTGTACAGTATTCCCATTATTGCCCTTCAGTGATATAAGCTGTCATTTCAAGCTGCTGAATTCATACTAATACTAAACATAAGTCTTTACATGTCCATTATCAAAGGGCCCTGTCAATACATCATCATCACAATTCTCATCATCACCACCGTTCATCAAGACACCATCATATTATAATCATAACATCATACTGAACATGGCAAAGCTAAAAACTCCACCTGAACATATCAGGGTTCGCAGAGAACACACAGTGAAGTGTTAGTAAATAATTATGTTCTATCTTCATTTCATTGCTACAAGTGACATAAACAGTGACGTGTGTTAGCCACATAGCTAATCTGATAGGCTCCTTTACTTACAGTATATAAATCTGTCAACGTAGCAGTCAGTCCGATCTGATCTCACAACTAGTGTTTATGAAAGAGATAGACATTAATGAAGTCGTTACTCTACTCTTACTCGTTTCAACCTCATCTATGACAGATTTTAGATGCAGCTAGCACAGCACTGCTAACATTAGCGCAGTTGCAGGGCCCTGTAAACCCACACACGCCACACAATTTAACCATGCATTATACTGCAATTACTTTTTAATTACCTCAATAAGAACAAGACGTGAATGTAAACATGCCCGTTCAGTGTCATGCAGTGCTGGGCAGCTCCATTAACGAGCCGCCCTCCTCCCCATCATCCAGCGACTCTTACCTTCATGTTCCGCTGGAAATCCCCACCGCCGCACTGCGCATGTGCCACACTACCTCCCCTGCGCGCTCCCGAGGCTGCGGGCTGCAGGACTGGCGTTGGAACGTTCGATTCATTCAGCGAGTCGGTTCGCCAAAAGAATTCGACTCGTTGGAGTCAGTTCACAGAAGTCCCCCTTCTTTTCTGAACTTTAAATAAATGTTTGCTCAAACACCGTGTTTTTTTTTTTTTTTTTTTTTTTTTCAATTATTTTACACGCATTAAGTTTGTAACTGTGTGAATAATCGGTGACAACGTGTTTCAGTTGTTGTCGTTCCAGCTGAGAACATCTTTCTTAAAATGTGCTGTTTGCGTTTCTAATATCTCATCCACAGAGGGTAGATTACTTACAAACTGTAATCCGTTACTGATTCCAAATTACATGACAAAAATTGTAGTCAGTAACGAAATCCATTACATTTTAGGCAATATAATCAAATTACTTTTTAGATTATTTTTGACCTAACTCATTTATCACATTGATTTGAACAGGAAATCTTGTACCATAATGATGTCAAAATAGAGCGAGAACATATTTTCCATTCATTGTAATTAACAACATGAAGTGTATTAAATATTACATCAACGTTTCCCAAACGGGTTCGTAAAAGAACTGGAAAACTTAAAAGATAAAAAGAGGAATTCGAAAGAAATCAATAAATGATGAATAATGTATTGCTATGTGCATAATATGTAATGTAATCCATAAAAAAGTAACTGTAGGCTGATTACGAGTATTTTGAAATGTAACTTACTTTAATTACTACTTTATTTTTGGAATTATGTAATCCAGATTACAATCAGTTACAACCCAGCACCGCTCAGCCATCTCACAGTTTCACTGTCATAAAATGTTCTGTGGAATAGGGTTGCCAGGTTTTCGCAACAAAACCCGCCCAATTGCTATCCAAAACTAGCCCAAAAGTAGCCGATGTTCCCCTGGTATAATTAGCATTTAAGGGAATACATTTTACATTATTGAGGTAGCTTCAGCCCGCGGACATGATAAACAACCCGCGTCAACAGTATTAATTCCGCGGGAAAACCGCGGACTTGGCAACACTGCTGTGGAACTCGCAGTCAAATGATTCATTTTCCCATTCACGGCTTCCAAATCATTTAAAAGAACCGATTCAAATACGTGATTCACTTAAGAATCGGATACCACTATCGCACTCATAACTCCTCATTGAAAGACTACACGTACACACTAGGTACTACATTGCAATCATTTGTTTACCCGCTACGATGTTTTGGTCATTAGACAAATAAGGCTGTAATAATGTATATGAGGAAATTTCCTCATGCGTGCGCATGAGATCAGCTGAGTTATTGCTCCTCCCATCCCAACAGTGAATCTCACCGGAGTTCAAGAACACGGAACACAGCGCAGCAGACATGGCTATGCTCAAAACAGAAGCTCAAACTGATGTAATCGATGCTGAATATGAGGACTTCCTCTGTCCTGTGTGTTTGGAGATATTTGTCTCTCCGATGACCACAGAGTGCGGCCATACGTGAGTATCCTTGCGGTCTCGTACCTTACAGCAGTAACTTCTCGTTTGACATGTTGATTAGTTTCATGTTAATCAAGTTATCACGTGAATCCGACGTGCAGACTCCATGCAATTTAATCTTAATATGATTGTGTCGAATACTCAATAATAAATGCAGTTGTGGTGATTGTTTCTCAGAATACAGAAATAGGTTACTTTCAGTTTTGCTTCTTGTGTAGAAAACTTGTGCAGTGTGGGATGCTGGGAGTTGTAGTGCTCACTTAATTATGCCTTTCTTGAACAAACTACAACGCCCACATTGTCCTTCTATGACTAGACTACTTTTGTATGAATTTCAAAGCAAGTACATTACTGACATCATAACACTAGTAAAAGTGATAAAATGCATTCATGAGTATTTTGCTCTATGGCATACTTTAAATGGGGAAAAATTTGACTCCAAGTGTGTTTTTAGTGAAAATATATGTTTTTTCTTTTGGTCAGATTCTGTGACAGCTGCCTTAAGGAGTGCATGCGGCCTCAGAAACCTGTGTGTGCTGTCTGCCGGTCTGATCTGCACAAGTGGGTTATAGCAAAGAAAATACAAGATGAGATGAAGAGATCAATTGCAAAGTGCAAAGGCTGTAAAAATGAGGTGTGTGGGTGCATGTATGTGAGTTAACCAGTGCAAGTTCTATTTAAATACTGTACAGTAATATTTATAAGTTCCACCCACTTAGTCCAGAACAAACTGTCAGACGCATATATAAATCGATCAATAACATTAGGGAATTAGATTGTACTAGAGTCATAGATTAATGGATAGTAGAAAACAAATATATATGGTTATGCAGGAAATAGTGAAGAAATGAGTGAGAATTAGGAGTGATACTGACAAAAAATAATTCATTCAGAAACAAAGCAAGTGGCTGTCTTAAAAAAAAAAAAAAAAAAAAAAAAAAAAAAATCTTATCAAAACCTGTTCATCCTGACTTGTAGATATTGTCTACTCTCAGACATTCTTTTTGGAGCTTTCGGTTTTCACAAGTGCTTTACAGCTTTAAATGCGTTATGCATCAGACAGTCTGTGAACAGACTGTGGGTGGTCCATGATCTTGCTGCCTGAGTCTAATGGTGTTCCTAGAAGAAATATATTATTATTATTATTATTATTATTATTATTAGTATTGTTGTTGTTGTTATCATCATTATTATTTTATCTACTCTCTGGCAGGTTCTTTTGTCTGACATGAGAAGCCACACAGGGTCCTGCTCCAAATATCAAGACTTTATCAAGGAAGGTATGAAGGCCATTTCAAAGAACCAGCCTTCTACTGTCAGGTAATGTTCTGTTTTCAGTGTTTAAATGTTAAAATATTTCAAAATATGAGATAAAAGTCACTGCCATCAAACATTATTACTTCACACATTAAATTACACCAAAATTCGCTTCATCAAAGCCATGATCAGATCTTAATTCCAGTTTGAATAAAATAAAAGTTTAAAGTCAAAAGTGTCCCTAATTTCTAAAGAAAAAAAAAAAAAGAAAAAAGAAATCACCCTTTTATTTTCATCTTTACTTATACACACTGGTTTCTTCTTTCTCCTGTTCCTTTAGTTCAGTGCCGAACCGGTATACGTTTGCCTGTCCCTACTGTAGCAAACAGAACTTTGACCAGGATGGTCTGGTGGAGCACTGCACCTCAAAACACGCACACGACCCACGTCCGGTGGTGAGGCTCTCATTTACTGTGTAGTGCATTTGTAAAAAAAGTTGTTTATATAGTGCAGGGGTGGCGAACGTCGGCCCTGGAGAGCCGCAGCCCTGCATAGTTTTGCTTCAGCCCTAATCAAACGCACCTGAACAAGCTAATCAAGGTCTAAAGGGTTACTAGAAAGCAACAGGCAGGTGAGTTTTAATTAGGGTTGGAGCTGAACTCTGCAGGGCTGCGGATCTCCAGGACCGGAGTTCGCCACCCCTGATATAGTGCATCAGTTTGAACAGGGTTCTGAACGCAAGGCCATTTCCAAACTTCTTGGACTCCATTGATTTAGAGATTACCTCAAAAGAGGTGGTTAAAATTTCTAGAAGTGGCCAAATATGTTGTTTTGTTTGTAAAAGTCACCCTTTTGAGCCATTTCTATGACAGTACATGTATCTACATATAGCTATATATATTTTGAATATCGCTGAAAAAGAATACCGATCAGCATGTATTTTGTAGCTATATCTCCAAGCCATCAGAAATTGTACCTTTCAAGAGTTGTAACCCTTATCTCCATTCCTGCAGGTGTGCCCGATATGTGCCTCAATGCCCTGGGGCGACCCTAATTACAAAAGTGCAGACTTTTTTCAACACCTCAGGATAAGACATGCTTTTTCCTATGACACATTTGTGGTAAGTACAGTGGATTATATTACCATGCTCTTGTTTTCCAGTGTTAAAAGGAACTGAAAGTTGTTATAGTATTGACACAAAACAGTCTTATTCATATTCCTTTTATTAATAGCCATTCATGGATAGATAGAATTCCTTGTATATCTAGCTATAACATGGATCAGACTTGATGTTTGCTTTTTCAATGATTTAAAATGGGTTCTCTTCTCCAATTCAATAATTAGTAAAAACATAACATATTATATTACCTTTGGTATAAATAGTTGGCCTGACTTAACCAATAAAATTTTATTTAAGTTATTTATCAGTATAGAACCCTCTTCATCTGCATTATTATTATTATTATTATTATTATTATTATTATATTACTACTGTCAACATAAGTGGTTCAACTTATTCAAATTTGGGAGAAAACAATAAAAAAAGAAAATATATATGTATATCTATATATGAAGAGTTCAGATGCAAAACCAGCTAAATCCATCTGACGTCTTTCTTTAAAAAATGCATTTTTATCAGGCTCAGATGTATAGGTTTCTATGTAAGTACCGGTACTTCTGGTTGGGCTGAGGCTGGTATTTTAGCGAGTTTGAAGAAAAAGTATTTGATGGACGTTTAATATGTGTCGAGAGCATTCACTCAGTATCATTACCTCATTTTTGACCGAAATGGCTTTTAGCTGGTTTTGCATCTGAACTCTTCATACATATATATGTATGTATGTATGTATGCATGTATGTGTGTGTGTGTGTGTGTGTGTGTGTGTGTGTGTGTGTGTGTGACCCTGGACCACAAAACCAGTCTTAAGTCACTGGGGTATATTTGTAGCAATAGCCAAAAATACATTGTATGGGTCATAATTATTGATTTTTCTTTTATGACAAAAATCATAATTTTGAAAAAAATGACCCTTATAGATTCCAGTTAAAGTTAAGATGGACATATTGTCAATTTATGTTGTGAATTCACATATTGTAAATTACTGATAAACATTTTTTAGTTAAGCAGAACTTTGTTTGCACTAAACAATGTGTGTTTGTCTAACTTGTGTAATTGTACTGTAGGTACTGTAGTTAGGCAAAATTATAGAATTTGCACCAAAACTGAATATACTTATTGTTAAAACTGAAGAAAGGGAACACTAATCACTCTGTGATTTACATTTAACTATTTATTTTGAGTAACAAATATTTCCATGTCCCTGTAAAGCCTCATGCTTTGACCAAAACAGTTGTTCAACAATTAGTCAATTGCACAACATTATTATTATTATTATTATGGGTTTTTCTCCAGTGGGAATGCTCAGGAGGCAGATGCATTTGAAGCTCATAGGGATTAGGTTGTATAGTTTTATACAAGCAAACTCAAACAGAAAGTTTTCACAGAACAAGAAAAAAAAATGTGCATGTAACATAGTATTTACATCATAAGAGAAAATGTGTTACTTTTCATTTTAAGATGTTGAGACTGACTGTGATTGGTGGTAGGTGGACTGAGCTGAGAATGCTTGTATTTAAACTTAAATACATATATTTTTGTATTTTTTTAGGATTACGGGACAGATGAGTACGCCATGATCCAGGAAGCTCTACAGCGCTCTCTCTTGGAAAACTGATGTGAGGAACATACAGGTCCCCAACTGAACTTAACATAACCAAAAATCAATGCTTATGCTTAAAAAAAAAAAAAAAAAACAACAAACTAAATTGGGATTCAGGGCTATTGTGACACATACGCTAATGTTGGTCAAGCCAAAGTTCCTATTGGTGTAATGTTGCTGACTTGCTTATTTAAACGGAGTCATATATTCCATATATTCATATATAAAATATTTCCATATACATTCTTAGCTGTCAAAATACATAAATATATTCTGCCAATCTATAATTAATTCAAATTATATAACTGAGTTTGTTTACATAGTACAGGATGTGTAGCAGATTGTCAGATTTTGTGACACTGGAGCAGAACATGAGCTTTTAATAGAACTGTCGTGAGTGAGTCTTGTCAGATACTTCTAAGATAGAAAATATTGGTTTTGAATCATTAGGACACTGTTTTGATCCTGAAAGTGTGTCATCTAATTCAGATTTAATTTAGAGGAATTAAAGGAATAAGCTTTTCTGTTGGTGTGTGTGTGTGTTTTTGTTTTTTTTAAGAAGCAGTTGAACTGAACCCCTGGTGTGTTTCACTTTGAGAGTAGTGTTGAGCTGTGTGCTGAAATGAGTTTGTTCAAACCAGTAGGGGGCAGTATTGTATCATTAGTCCATCATACTGTTTATTGTCTCTGTACTCTTTGACTTAAGCAGTGCTCACTAATTATAGTGCAGCTGCTGGCATGTACATGGCTTGATCTGACTTATCAAGAGGTGTGTACTGATAGAATCTGCCCTTTAAAGGGATAGTTCACCTAAAAATGAAAATCCTGTAGTTATTTACTCACACTCGCGTTGTTCCAAACCTGTATGCATTTCTATACCATGTGGAACACCGAAACATATGCGTACAAACAGTAAAAAAAAACAGTTCAACATGTCTTTGTGTTTCACATGAGAAAGAGTCATTCAGGTTCATGACACAAGGGTGAGTAAATAATAAGGGAACTACTGCCTTTGTGTAACCCAGTAGAGGGTGTTTGCACTTTTCTTTCCCCTTCGTTTTTTTGTAGTGTATATAGCAGTAGAACTGTACATGGCAGTTTCATGATATGTTAAAGTCGGTCTGTTTAATTGGCATTAGTTTATAATCCTTCAATCCATTGAACAAACTTGTAATGTTGCATTCTATAAAGTGAACTTTATGTTGCATGCTGTTTGATGTGGCTTTCACCATCGTCAAGATAAAATCATATCCTGTGCCTGTTTCATATATGTGTTATTAATAGTGCTTAATGAGACTGATTCATTGGCCTATACGTTTCTTGGGTGAATTGGTTGTGTATAGTTAATAAACCTTTTCTCAAAAGCCTTTTAAATGCGTTTCGAATGAAACCGTTATAGCATTATCTTTTCTCAATCCTTGATCGTGTTATCAGAAGCATGTTCAAAAACACACTTTATTACTTTCCCCTTCCGCATATTGCTTCCCCCCACCGCCTTCAATGCATGTGCATTCAATTTTGTTACAGTGTGAATCTCTCTCCCTCTCCTCCGCTCTAACTCCATTACTGTTGTTCATTTCCTGTCCCCCAGCGACTGTCAGCTCTCATGTCTGAAGGTGCTAAATCCTGATAAATTAAAGCTCTTTAATTATTTAAACACTGGACCCTGAAATCACTGTGAGTGATTTATACCGGTGCGTTAGACATGTTGGGCCAGAAACAACACCCACCTCTGTGATGGATGACTAAATGGAGGAGGGAGCAAACACTGCGTGCTATAACAGTTACAGGATCTTTCCCAGAAACCCTTTTTAAAAAGATGCCAATTTCAAAATTGCACATCATACTGGAAATATAAGTAGTTTTACAGCTTGTTGATGTATAAAAGGAATTCCTTAAATTCTGATAGGAAATAGGAAGTTTTATGTGATGCCATTGTCACTTCCTTATCAGCTTGTTAAAAGGATAGTTCACCCAAAGTCATAATTTACTCACCCTCATGTTGTTCCAAACATGTATAAATTTATGTCTTTTGTTGCACATAAAAGAAGCTATTTTAAAGATTGTGGGTAACCAAACAGTTGCTCAGTATATCCCAAAAGTAAACAACAAACACTAAAATACATTCACTGTTTGCTGTGTTACTGAAAGATCATAATCCTACCTTTATCTCCTTACTGGAATCTCAGTTGGATAGACAATGATTCATATTTTATGGATCAATAAAATATTAGTGTCTGGTGCACTGTAAGTGCGGCCGGAAACTGTAGTGAACACTGTGAGCTTTTAAAAGCTTATTGTAGAGGTGTGCTACATATGAATAGTGCTCATAAACAACTCTTGAGACTGTATTCTCACTTGAAATGGAGTAGTCTTCATATCAATGAACACTTTGGGAAAAAATATAATAATGATTTTAGAGTTGTCGGGACAGATTTTGTGTATGTATGCAAATGGGTAGCATGAAGGCGAAAGATTGTTGTTGCAGCAAAATGATAAAAATGAACATTGAATCATCCAAAACAGCAATTCTTTGAGGAATCACCAGGTATAAAAACCACAAAAACCTTATGTATTCATCAATCCCCTTGTCCTGCATCTCTGAGTACACCTGTGCATGGAGCCACATTCATCCGTGCAGATGAGCAGAGCCAAAACAACTAAAACAATGTTCTTCTGTGAGGGCTGAAAGTTACATGTGAAGAGCAGTTAAGATAAAGAAGTTAAGTCAAGAGCAGATTTGAGTGTTTATGTTAGGAGTTGTTAGTAAGGCTGTGCTTATTAGGATACTCATCAAAACTCTTGAGCTCAGTTCGTTAATGACGCTAAAATGCACACTCTCCATGAAATATTTTCCTACTAAACAATACGCCAAAAAAGTAGTATGTCCATATTCACTGTATTTGAAAAACAGTAGGTGAAAAGTACCCGAATGACCTACAGCAGGGGTCACCAGATCCGGTCATGGAGGGCCGGTGTCCCTGCAGAGTTTAGCTCCAACCCTAATCTAACACACCTGAACCAACTAATCAAGGTCTTACTAGGTAAACTTCCAGGCAGGTGTGTTGAGGAAAGTTGGAGGTAAACTCTGCAGGACACCGGCCCTCCAGGAACAAGTTTGGTGACCCCTGACCTACAGTATACTACTTTAGCTGAGACACTTTACTATCCCATGAGATCACAACAGAGTATTTATGAATAACAGCTGATGCAGGTAGATCACGTGATGGTAGCAACATGGTGGAAGTAATACATCTGAATTTCATTCATACTAGAACATACCTTTTTAACGTGAAAGTAAAGTAGGTTCAAATTCAAAATGTGGTGCCTAATCAGACCATGCAATTTCTGGAGCTGAACTGAACTGAACATCACACCAATTTTGAAATCGACTGTTAGGGGCCAGAATGGGCTAAGCAATGCAGCCTGGTCTGTTTTTTTTTTTTTTTTAAATATTAATATTTCTAAACAAAGCCAAATCTTCAGAATGCAATGTGTTGTGGACAATATTAGCCGTTAGAGTGTTAGAGTTGTTTTTGATGTAGATAAACTCATAAATTCCATATAGACAAAAATGTTTCTTGATAATGAACCTAAGGTGCTGTGTAAAACCTTTTTTTTTTATTTTTTAGGGAAGCTATAAGCTCTCACTATGCCTCAGTATTGCTTTTTAAACACATTTATTTGGGGTTTACGTAGATAAAGTGTTAATTGGACTTCTTTGTGAGTGACAGGGGAATTTATGATGAAACTCTTCCCGGCAATCAGTGGAGAGCAGCAAGTTTATTTACACTGTCCACAGGGACTGAAGATGCTTCAACTTAACGTTTGTTGTCTTTCCTTCCCACACACTGTTTCAGTAATTAGTTTTCAGATCTCCATCAGGTCTCCTGCCTCTACACAGTAAATTCTCTAACCTGCTTGATGTTGTTCTTTCTTTTTTTTTTTTTTAAGACTTCTCCTTTCTTCTTTCTTGGTGTTTTTTTTTTATTCTTTTGCTCCTGGCAGCTGTAGAAGTTCTCTAAGTTTGATCTAACAAGTTACTGTAGGGCTTCCAGGCAGGAAGGAAATGGTCCTGCAAAACACTGTCTCTCGCTCTCACTGTCTCCTTGTCTCCCCCCTTTTTGGTGGCAGTTGTTTTAAGGGAAGATGGGGGAAAAAAAGAAGAAGAAAGTGAACATACTGAATGAAATTTTCATAAAGTTGAGCATGTGGTTTCTTTGATGAGAGAATGTGAAATGGTGTTAAGTCTCAAGGCTGTGTAGAAGCGGCAATTAGCGTAACATGTTCCTCCTGGAGGCTTGTGCCGTGAGAGAGACAAAGGCTTTGTTTTCCTCAGATGTGTCATGCCCAGATTTGCTCTCATACCTCCTTTTCTCATGTTCCCTTTTTCAGTCACCCACGTAGTCTCAGGAATCATCACCTGTTGGAAGTGAATGTGATGACGAGCACTCATCGTTTTCTCCGGCAGTGAAGTAGAACTGAAATTGACTAAACAGACATTTTGACTAGGCCTAAATCTGTGCCTGGAAAATGATTGTATAATGATTTCAGCTACCAAAATGAGCATAGTAGTGCCAGCTTGGTTTAACACATCTTGCCCTGTCAATGCATTTCACATATGATTCAGTATTATTATTCAGGTAACTTTGGTGCAGATATTGTTTGTGCTACAATCATGTGGCTTGCTGAAGAAAGGTGTCCTATTACTTTCCCGAAAGTGTATGATTTTCACCAAGCAGAAGGTCAGCTACTGCAAAGTAACTTCCTACAGTCCAGGGTCACTGGAAAAATGTGTCTTTACCTACATTTTTGCTTCAAAAAATGTACCTAAACATAACATTCACTGCAGTTTCCAGTTAAAATTGCCACTAGTGGCAGTAAAACACCAACAACTTTAATTGCTTTTTACATAAGTTATGATTAAAGTTTATTGATAGGCTTATTTTCATTCAGGGCTTTGCATAATACTATGTTATGACCTCAAAAGTGGGTTTTCTGACATAGTAAATTTGCTCAGCAGCTCACCTGGTGCAACACTGCACTTGTGATGTGGAGTGCTTGTATGAGTCCCACGAAACAAGAAGAGCTCAAAGACTAGAGAGTCGAGTCAAGCTAAAATGGCCTTTTACCTATGTTTGCTTCTGTTAACACTATCCGTTCATGTGTAGGTGGTACGTTATTTTAAAATCCGATAGATACATTAACCTTTTAATGTCACTTACAGGCCATTTAGTTTCTAAACTTCTGCGATTCGTTCAACATCCAACTTAACCTGTTAGCGTTCCACTGTAACACCCACAGTATGCTTCACATTTGTTAAATTTTACATTAACATAACAACAGATTCATGCGCATCTGTTTTTTAAAAATCTGAATGCACTTTTAGCGCTGCTGACTGGATGTTTAATTTCAAAAGTGTCGCAAAACATGCAAAATACATGCAACATAATATCATTTTGCAGAAAAGTTGCCACAGTCACGTTTTTCCAATGATCCTATGTTGACATCCTACCATGTTCTAGCAATCCTATGTTATTGTCCCCCTGTCATGTAAAGGTTACACTTTACATTACAGTAAAGGCATTAATATGTGCTTTATAAGTACTAATAAACAGCAAATATGCTAGTCCTATGCATGCTAATAAGGTCATTAATAGTGAGTATTGTTTTCCAATATACACTCTACAAAATGCTGGGTTAAAAACAAGCCAGCCTTGGGTTAAATACGAACAAATTCAGTGATTGGTTTGTTGGCTTGTAAATGTTTAACCCAACCTTTTGGGTAGTTTTATTTAACTCAACTATTGCTTATAAATTATTATAGTTCTTGCTTAAAATGAACCCAAAATAGGTAGGAAATGAACAATTATGGTAACACCTTAGTATAGGGA
The DNA here is from genome assembly GCF_022985175.1 of Labeo rohita. Taxonomy (NCBI): domain Eukaryota; kingdom Metazoa; phylum Chordata; class Actinopteri; order Cypriniformes; family Cyprinidae; genus Labeo; species Labeo rohita. The sequence goes on along the minus strand of NC_066891.1, from coordinate 30,431,416 downwards.
ACAATTCTCACTATTAACTAGTGGTCCCACTTTATAAGTGGCCTTAACTACTATGTACTTACATCAAAAAATAAATACAATGTACTTAATCTGATCATATTGTATTGCAAAACACTTTGTTTCACAAAAAGGTTCTTTATGGCAAAAAAAGGTTCTTCAGATTATAAAAAGGCAAGAAAGAGATGGCTCTTTAAAGAACCTTTGACTGAATGGTTCTTTTTTGAACCAAAAATGGTTCTTCTAAAAAACCTTTTAAAGCACCTTTATTTTTAAGAGTGTAGGTATAACATCCAATTTGAAATTTTGGTCAAATTTTGCAGGCATGTGCAAAGCACAGCTCATACAGAAGTCACTTTCCAAATGACTTCTCCATTCAAATTCCAGATTGCATGGATTACTATTGAAATGACTGGGCTTTGCCTATGAAAACTGGACAACAGTAAATGTAACCCAACTTTAAGAATCATTGTATCTTCTTTTCTGGTCGTTATGTGGTTACATTACCTCAGCAACTGGATAAGCTCTTCAAAAAAATATTTTCTGTAAGACACCAAATAAAAGCCAGCTGTCAGGTTTGTTCCACAGTGTATCATCATTAGACATTTCTCAAGATGTTTCTTGACTCTACACATTGAACTCTCTTTCACATCAGCATGCTGATGAGTTACCTCCTAATATATGTTCCCATTAACATGATGTTGACTCGCGGCTCTGCACTGTTTATCTTCTTATATTTGTGCCTGGAAAGTGTAAGGTCTCTCTCCTTCATATTTTGCTGATCCAGGTATATATGTGCGTTTTGATCATAGCATAGGGAGTTCGCTCACCGCCAAAATTCCTCAACGTCAGGAGAAACAGGAAGCCCAAAACAGGAATCCCGCCACATGCCCTGGCGATGTGTGCGCGGCACGGCAGGTTAATCCTTTCAAATGTTTGAACAGAAATGGCCACCGGGCATCCCCGACTTCAAGACCCAGTCTGCACTACTCTTCCGCTGCTAAACTCCTGCCGTCCAACTTGCAGTTCTTCCTGTGTGGCTGCCTGTATGTGGGAAGCGGTCCTGACTTTGATTTTAGAACGCCTGAAACCAACCTGGCACTGAATCAGCTCCTACCACTCACCAGGCTTTTCAGGTTTACACTCGTTAACTTCCTGTGCTCCAGCCTTAAAATGCATTAAAGAGAGAAAGAGGAAGGAAGTAAGAGAGAGAAGCCGTGCCTTTGGCATCGTTCTGAAACCACAACACCTTTCCTCACCCCAGTGGTCATGAAATGACTGTGAAAAGTGACCTCCAAATATGAATGAGCTGTATGCTCATACAGTAGGAATGACATTACTACTGACATTTCTACAGTATCTCTATTATTTTGCAGTTTTATAGGCAGTGAAGACTCTAACCCACTCTATAAAATTTTGGGTTAGAAAGCAACCCATTACTGGGTGAAATAAGAACAAACCCAGTGAGTTGTTTTGACCCAGCGGTTATGGTTAAATGTTTAACCCAACCTTCTTAACCCGATGTTTAACCTTATTAAAATGTGAGCATTTATTAATAGGCCATTTAAAAAATAAAAATAAAAAAATAAATGTTTGTTTAATTATTTAGTCAACTTATTGAACATATTAATAAATGCTCATTTCAAGCAAGTTCATTTTAAGCAAGAAATATAGTGACTTATAAGCAATAGTTGAGTTGGGAAAGGTTGGGTCGAAACAACCCGGTCGCTGAGTTTATCCATATTTTACCCAAGGGTGGGTTGTTTTTAGGATTTTTTTAGATTGTAGATTGGAAAACAATATTCACTATTAATTACCTTTTAGCATGCATATAACTAGCTTACTGGCTGTTTATTAGTAGATGAGACCGGTGAGTGTTGTAACACAGGGTTAGTTGTCAGACATTAGCTGTGGTGATGTCGTCAATATCATACACTCCATTCAAATTCATAATGTTACAGGAGAAGTGACATGTAAGCAACATTGTAGATTTTACAATTTTATGACCAAAAAACTGATTTTCAGGAAAGAAAGTAATTTTTTTTTTCATTAAGATTATTTTTTGCATAGCAGTCATTGTGTTGTAGATACAATTATTTTACTTACATAACCTAAAGTAGCTGTTTCTCTGGTTTAATTTGATACTTTCCATTTATGCTAACTTAAAACCCACATGCTAAAACAATTAGCTATGTTTTGGCTGTTTGGGGTGGGGATAGTTGTAACAGTTCATTAAAAATGTTACAACCAACTCCTTATGATGATTCCAACGACTCCAGTTATCCAATCACATCCTCTATTGAGGTAAAGTCATGTGAGGTTTTTGTTGCACATCAAGCTAGTGACTGAATACAGTACACACACACACACACACACACACACACACACACGTTTGTTTTTGTGAATTGTGGGGACTTTCCATAGACTTCTATAGTTTTTATACTGACAAAACGATATTGTCTATCCCCTAACCCAACCCTGACCCTAAACTACCCCTTACAGAAAACATGTTTGCATCGTTACACTTTCAGATAAACATCATTTACTATTTTTAATAATTTTTTAACATTGTGGGGACCGCAATGTCCTGAAAAATTTCAGGTTTTACTATCCTTGTGGGGACATTTGGTAAGATTATTCTTTGCTCTTCAATCAAGTTTTTCCGTAAATTGGAAGTGTGGGTCTTATTGCAGCAATTTACTTCACACTGTTACATCTATCCCCAGCCTGTCATATAACTCACCCCAGTAGTGGTGTAGGTTGTAACAACAAGCTCTTTGTATTTGACATTAACTCACATAATCTGTGATTATGCAGTACACGTCCAAGTGAGTTTTGTTTGTAGTAGCTACCGTATAGCAAAGTTTGAGAGATTTAGCACAAACAACCACTGAGTTACTGATGCTCAAACAAAAAGTGTTACTTTGGTCTCCCCTACTTATAAAGCACATATTAATGCACAAACATATTCTAGATCCCCTAAACTAAACTACTACAAGTGGCGAATTAGGAATTTATTGAGGGAAAAGTCTTAATAGTAAATATGTGTTCCCTAATACTTTTTTTTATTATTATTATTCTTTCTTTTTCTTTCTTTCTTTTCTTTCTTTCTTTCTTTCTTTCTTTCTTTCTTTCTTTTTCTTTCTGATATTTCACCTTAGAAAAAGACCCAATGATCTCAAGTGCTGCCCCTCTAGAGATTTCTGTTTCATACTAGTCTCAGATTTTTATATATATATATATATATATATATATATATATATTTTTTTTTTTATAGGGAATAAAATTCTACTCATTTGGATATTGGTAATTTTTCAGTCACTCAACATAGTGTAGAGCTGTGGTCTGGTGGTTAGCACACAATATCTCAAGGACAAGGAGACGAGGGTTTAAATCCAGACCACATAATGTCTCAATCCTGTTTCCATTTTGTGTGTCTCTGTACTGTCACCGGAAAAAAAGAAAAAAAAAAAAAAAAAGAAAGAGAGAGAGAGAGAGGTTTGTCGTACTGTGTACCAGCAGTCCATGAACAAATTTGATCGAATGAATTCAAAATGTGATCCTCTCTGAATCTCTGGAAAGAGCCATGGAATTTGGCCTACAGATGATGTATTTGATTATAATTGCAGCCTTCATCTTTTTTTTTTTTTTTTTTTTTTTGCTTCAGCATACTTGTGGCAGTGGTGACTGCAAATGCCACGGTGGTTTATGTGGTAAAGGAGTCTGCGTATGAATGGCTAAGGCCATATCAGAGTGAGATGGACAGTAAACATCCTCAATAACCTCAGTGAAGTATTAGGGTCACAACACTGTGGCTCTGGAAACTGTTGTATGGACTGACATTTACTGATGTCACTCCATCTTCCTCAGTTCATCTTTTCCAGTCTATATTTTACTGTGGTAAAGTCACAAGTGATTCACCAGTGGTGTATTTTAAAAAAAAAATGGTCACTTTAATGATCCAGACATTTTTGCAATACATTTTTGAACTGACTGCTGTCATTTTTCCTAAGCGCAGAAACAGACTTTCATTCTTAAAGTGACCTCCAGGAACCTGTCACTGAAACAATCATTTATTTGTTTGTTTGTTTGTTCATGATCATGCTTATTTATTTATTTAGGTCATAGAAAGTATAAGGCTTCTAAAGACATAACTGATGGTCTGAGAGAACGCACGTATGCCCTCACATAAGAATTAATCATCCCTTTAACAAAGTAGTATATTTGACATCTCTGAATCATGTAATACATGCTGGATGAGGAATGGAAGATGGAAGAGAAAAAAGGATGGAAGCTAATTTTGTTCACCTCCCTCTTGTAAAATTTGCAAAAAGGGAGTGTATGAAAGTATCTCGGGATGGCGAGGCCCAGGGCTATTATTCCCACATTAATTTTTCTATTTGAATTCAAGCCTCGCTGGGAAAGACTTCGGGAGGGGCTGATGGGACGCAGGGAATTACAAGCTTTCTGTGAAAGGGGGCTGCAGAGGCTTTAATGCCCAACAGGGGAGGCAATTTCACTTCCCAAAACACCATCTAACTATGTCTTTCACATCTGCCTCCTGCTAAAACCTGGTTTAAGGAGAAACTCTCTCCCTCCCTCACCCCCGAGCCAGCCACCTCCTCCAGTCCGCCTCCCAGCCATCTCCAACCTCTGCACCGCCTCTGGACATGTTCCTGTTAATTAGCAACCATCTATGTTTCAGAACATCTCTTTTATAAATATATTTGTGCCTTTCTCTCTTTCATACGCAGCATGCTGCTGTTCTGATTAGGGATGGGAACCAAAATAAATTCGATTCCAGTTAGCAGGGCCATTCCATAATGATTCTTTTAGTACCTGAAGAATAATTGGTCTTAAGTACTGAACAAATATACTAAAAATGTATTTATTTATTATTAAAATTAACATTTATCATGACAGAACAGTTCTTTAAGCATATAATGCTGTCATATAAACAATCCAGAGTAAGCCAAGAACCATACTGATCATTTCAGAGAGTGGATTACACTTAAAAATAAAGGTGCTTTAAAAGGTTCTTCACAGCGATGCCATAGAAGAACTATTTTTGGTTCCACAGAGAACCATTTAGTCAAAGGTTCCTTAAAGGAGAAGTTCACTTCCAGAACAATAATTTACAGAAAATATACTCACCCCCTTGTCATCCAAGATGTTCATGTCTTTCTTTCTTCAGTCGTAAAGAAATTGTGTTTTTTGAGGAAAACATTTCAGGATTTTTCTCCATATAAAAGTTTAAATGCGGCTTCAAACGATCACAAATGCGGTTGTGAACGATCCCAGCCAAAGCGAATGATCGTTTATTTTCATTTAACTTTTTATTGCCAAATGCTCGTCTTGTCTTACTCTGCCTGAACTCCGTGTATTCTGACTCAAGACAGTTAGGGTATGTCGAAAAACTCCAATCGTATTTAATCTCTCAACTTCAAAATCATTTCAAAATCATCCTACATTACTACAGAAGTACCGACACAGTCTTTACAAAGTGAACATGCAAAGAAGATCAAACACCTTTAACAAAAAAGGTAAAACAGTGATATAGGATGATTTTGAAATTGAGGGAGAAAATACGGTCTGAGTTTTTCGACATACCCTAACTGTCATGAGCTAGAATACACAGAGTTCAGGGAGAGTAAGACAAGATGAGCGTTGGATATTAAAAAGTATATAAATTGTATTATTTTTATGAAAATAACCGATCGTTTCGCTAGATAAGACCCTTCTTTCTCATTTACAACCGCATTTGTGATCGTTTGAAGTTGCATTTAAACTGCATTTTGGAAGTTCAAACTCGCGGCACCATATCGGTCCATTATATGGAGAAAAATGCTGAATTGTTTCCCTCAAAAACCACAATTTCTTTATGACCGAATAACATCTTGGATGAAGGAGGTGAGTACATTATCTGTACATTGTTGTTTTGGAAGTGGACTTCTCTTTTAAAGAACCATTTATTTATTTTTTCTTTTGCCACAAAGAACCTTTTTGTGAAACAGAAATGTTCTTCAGATGTTAAAGGTTCTTTATGACAAAAAAGAATCTTCTATGGCATCATGAAGCACCTTTATTTTTAAGAGTGTATTAAGTCTATTTCAGCCGATAATTAATGACTTTGAGTCTTTTTTTATCCATTTGATTAATTAAAAATAATCAGTTCATGATTGGAATCAGTTTGGAAATCAGACTACTGTATATGCATTGCTTACTCAGTGGCAATGCAGTAAATATGCCGTAAGAATAGAGAAATGTATGATCCTGTGACACTTTTTTCAGGATTGTTTGATGGAAAAAAAAAAAAAAAAGAAAAAATTAAAGAAGAGCAGCATTTACTCAAATTCTTCATTTTGAAAGAAATTATTTTATTGAGCAAGGATAAAAAAAAAAAGAAAAGAAAAAAAGCAATAGTATTTATGTATGGAATTTATGTTTCAAATTAGAAGCGGATTTGAATAAGCACCAGTTACGCTTACTTCTTTGACAGTGATTTGTGACATGTGTGACGTGTGAAAGGACAGTGTGGAAATAGAGAGGGAATCAATCACTAGTGCCATAAAACAGGTTTGTTTAGTGTAATGTTGTTCTGGCTGTCATAAACCAGGTTAGTGTGGACACATCGCAACCGGTGATTGATGACACCCAGCTTCTAAAACTTATGCTGTCTTAGGTACATTGGATACATCATCCTCTTTCTGCATTCATCAGAAGTTATAAACAAACACACACACACACACACACACACACACACATGCATGCATGTTATGGACTAGCACTCATTCAGTTACACTGATCACCAACAAGAACCCAAAAAGGAAGTTGCTTACAATGCCTTAAGAATAAGTAACCCATCTGAACACACACAGATACTCTCTCATCATTTCTATTTAGACCTCCCATTTCTCTTTGATTTCAATCACTGGTGTGTCTCCTGCCTCTGTTTTTATTCTTTAGGGAAAAAAAGTCGCAGTTAGCTCATCTGTCAATCAAAGCACATAAGTTGTCTGTTACGCGCCATACACCTCCACAAGCTCGCGGCTCAATTATTAACGGGCAGGTACTAAGGCAAACTGCTGACGGGACGCCCCCTCTTGACAGCTCATTTGAAAGACAATGGCCCCATGCCCCCTCCACCCCCCACTTAACTTGTCAAAGCAGTGAAAGCACCTTGAATCTGCCTGGCGTGACGTCAATTACAGAGCCATTAGAGAGAAGGATATCACCATTTAAGAGAGAGATTTATGAAATCGCCAGCTCAAAGTTTACTTCTTTCTCAGCAAATTTTATAAACACATACAGTATTACTGTTAAAACGGGGGTTTTGAGACCCAGGAGGGATCGGGGGACATTACCCCTCTAGCTCTCCAAATTCTTAATATTATAATAAGTATTTAAAAAAAAAATGCTGTTTGTTGTCCACTCAAGTTAAATGTTGATCTACATCTGATTTAAAAATACTTATAAGCCCTTGTCAAAAAAATCCTAAAGGATTCCAATAAGAAAACTGTTCTAATTAGAATTTATATCATAATTTGGAACCATTCCAGTGAGATTCAAATAGTACTTGAGATTCCTTTTTTTGTTTTTCTGGGATCCATTGGCGTCCTATTTAAATCATTCTCTTTTATGTGCATTGCCTCAGTAAACATGCTTCTGCAAAGGAAATTAACAGGATAAGATCAAAATCCTCTGTACAAAAAGTCCTAGATAGGAATCTTATAGAAATGGTTCCAGAATATTCTATTTCTAATTAAGAAATTCTAATTAGAATCATGTACAGTTTTATTATTGGACTTTTTGACAAGGGAATACACAAATTTACCAATATAAATGTACACCTTTAAACTACGTGCAAAAATTAATACAGGAATTGATTATTATACATACCAGTGAATCAAATGTTTGTCATTTTAACTTGGATGTAAAATAATTCTACAGTATAAACCTGTTTTTATATTTTTAACTGTCAGTTAGTTTACAGTGAAATTAAATTTAAAACGTTTTATCTAAAAAGAATCACTTTATAATGGATGTAAAACAAACAAACAAGCAAATAGTCCAGATTACAAACTTCACATCTTATTTCTTTTATTAAAAACATTGTAAAAATTGTCAATTTTGTTATAAATTGTGTACAGTTGTGTAGGTAACACTGCATACAGTTTGACAGCAGCTCTTGGAAACTTTGGATAGCTAATTAAATTATTTCTCACTTGTTTTGGGTGCTGTTATTATTACCCTTGTTAGAAATAGAAGTGTGCTTAACTGTATTAAATTTGCATTTGTTAAAGTGTATTTTCAAAATAACTCTACTTGCAGATAAAATATGAATTAATAAAAAGCCACTCAAGTAATTATGAGATTACATATAAAGATAAACCCAAAAAAGTCAAACTAAAGTGGATCAAAAAAAAAAAAAAAAAAAAAAAAAAAAAAAAAAACACTTTAAAGTTAAACTGCATTTAATATAATTTAAACTACAATACATTTAAATTTAATGGTAATTAAGTATTCTTATAGTTCATTATTTACTTAGTAAGTACTCATTTTAAAAGTAAACTAAGCAAATTTAATTTATTCATACATATGAAATGTAAAATCCACTATCATCCCTTGCTGTCTGTAACCCTGTTACTTTATACTTTACGGTAACATTCTGGCAGCTGCAGCTGCCAATTCTGAGCTATAAATTTAACAAAACATTTTTCACAGTGCAGAAGACTAATGCCAATAAGATCTGAACTGCCAATTTTGTTGTGCAAATCTTTGTTTCTTTTAAATTACATTCTATAGTTGTCATGTAAGACTTTAGGAATCCTGACAGCTGACAGAAGAGTGTGACACTTTTGACTGCTGTGTGATTAAAGTTCACTTACGTATGGCTGCAAGTGTCATTTAGGCTTTGTGATAGTAAAAAATCATCCAGTTTTATAAATATAAAAGGAAGTAGAATCAAAGAACTAAAGTGTTAAAAAGTTCTCAGTTACACATCATTTGTCACAGAACAAAAAGAAAACGATGGGCGTTCAACAACTGCAGCAACTTTCTGTGCAGCACTTTGTTTCGACGGCATATCTGCTTTACGTTATGATGGAAGATACAAATAACTGGTATGATCAACGTTGTCCCTCGAGGGCATCAATCGTGAAACAAACCGTCACGTCACAGTAACGAACCGCCCCAGAGCTCTTCGACTGAACATCTCCATTCCGCTCTCTTACAGCACGGCTGTCTACGGTGGAGTTTCTATCCCTTCTTTTGAGAAGAGACGACGCAGGCAGATCTGTCATTCCTCTTTTCTTTACTGCTGCCACACACCTTCCTCCTCTCGGATCTGCTCAATAATTAAACAGGCAGGTAGGGAGTCGTCGAGATGAAGCGCGGGTGGCCTAGGGTAGACGGCTTTGAAGAAGGGTAGGCATGATTGTTGATTTTTGATTGAGGTGGGTTTGATGGTTTGACAGAGCCGTCATTGGAAAGATCAACGTGGGCGTTATTACGCCTTATCGACGGCGCCACATTAGCAGATATACTGTAGGCTTTGTTCAGACAGGCAGCACAAAATCCAATTCTTGGCATATCTGAATCCATTTAGTTTTTCGGTGGTCTGGACCAGTGTTCTAAACCCTGGTTCTGGAGTACCTCCAAAAGTACACATTTTGGAATTCTCTCTTATCTGAAACACCCATTTCAGGTCTTGGAGTCTTTACTAATGAACTGAGGAGTAGATTTAAGTGAGTTTGATTGTGGAAACATAGGCTGCGTTCAATTCTGAAAGGCTATCCTTAAGCCCTAATTCCTTGAAAAGGTTTGCCATCCAGAGTGAGAGTTTGGAAGGGATAAAGGGTATAAGAGACCAATTTTTTTTTTTTTTTTTTTTTTTTTTTTTTTTTTTTTTTTTAACGCACTTCTGCATCATCTTACAAAGCCTGTTAAGGTTTAACAAAATAAACCTGCGCAAATAATCATGGGAGTCTTTTGGGTGTTGAAAGACAAAGAACTGATTTGAAACTAGGCTCTGGCTCTGAACCAGCACTCAAACTGGTGCATCCCATACCGAAGCAACCTTCAGAGGTGGATTTATCTTGTTTGGAGTGCAGTGATACATATTGTGCAGAGTTGGCAGTCCAGGACCAGGGTTGGGAACCAGTGGTTTGGCACCAATGGGGCTAAAGGCACACCTTAAGAGAAAAAGTGTTTTTTACTACACCCAAAATGTGTGATTGCAGAAAAAAAAATTACTTTGTATTGAACATTTACGGAGCAACAGATTTTGTGTGAAAATAAAATCTTACAAGTTGATGAGGTGGCAATAATGTTTTTTTATTTTTTTTAATGTCTCAGTTAATACTTGTTCAAAACATTCCCTTTAGCAAAATTTGTACTATTTACTGTTTTTTATTTTGATAAATAAAATAAATTTTTGTTCAATAAATGTACTGTCACTAAAATATGTTAATATAAAATATATATTTTAAAATACAGAAACAAAATTTTAAAATGTAAAGATCCTGTAAGCACTGAAGGAGATCCTATAATAATTTAATATAGATTTACAGTAGTAACAACAAATGATATTTTATTATATAATATGATTAATATAATGTTTTTAGATATGATGATTTCATTCTAAACATGGTGATTATCTCTAAGATGGACACCCAATGTAATATATGATATTTACCATCTGAATCTAACAATGTCATGTCAACAATTGGAAAAGTCAGCTATCTATTAATTATCATGTTAATTATTGTTTTAGCCCCAACACCAGGGGAGCTTTTTACCCCAAATACCATATTTTTACATATACTTTCGTTATTTAAAAACTACTGCTTTAATTATCTTAAACAAAACTGAAAATCATTAAGAAGACATTTGTTTCAAAATATATGCATCTGTTTCAGTGATTCTCATTTGCTACTTAAATCAACATCAAATATTTGATCAAGTAAGCACAGAATCAACTTTGCGCTGGACCAGACAGATTTGCACGTGCATCTTGAAAAACAAATGTTTTAGAAAGTGCTACGCCACATTTTTGTGCCATCTAGTATTAGAGGAAAATAATATCAAAGATGCCTTTTACCCCGAGGAGCCTTTAGCCCCGTTGTACTCTACTTTTGATACTTGTGATTGTCAGTGTGTCACATATCCAACTTCATATGTATGCATTTTATAGCGCAGCAGGTTTGCTCGGGAGCTTACGCGATACTGTGTTCCACTTGTGAGGTAAAGTGCTCCAGTACAAATCCCATGAAACTATGGTTTGTCAAAACGGCACAAACCTGTGTATAAGGAAGGTAAAATAGCACGGTTGCATCAGTGAATGCATTTTTATATCACTTTAGCATTCGTTAACACTATCGGGTAGGCATAAGTTTGGGTTTGGTGTAGGGGGTTTGTTATTTTCCAACACAGCAGAGCATTAACCTTTTAGCAACACTCCCCAGACATTTGAATTCAGAACCAACCTAATCCGTACCTGAAGCAATGTAATAAAAACATGACTATGGTCACGTATTGAAAGCATTTTTAGTGCCACTCACATAAGGTATGTAATATCGGTGTTGCAGAAACTTTGCCACAAAGCATGTATTTTCAATGAGCCTGGGTTGGGATATCCAGATGGAAAGAGAAAAAAAAGAAAGAAAAATAAGTAGTTTGTAATCACTTTATTGCCGATCGGTCAAAATTTTTTTTTTTTTCAGTTTTCTGTTCTCACTGACAGCTACTCTCTGTTGTTTCTTGGCATCTTACTTATCACTACAATTACAACTAGTGTAGATACAACCATACTAGCTGCACTGTCTGAACAAACAGATTTCTTTTCTTATTTGCCAAAAGTGGACCATCAGTCCTAAACACTGGATTTGAATTTATGTAAACAAAGCCTAAAACTATCTGTTGGGGACACAATGAACAATTTTTGCTCCCAAATCTCGATCTCTCTGCATGGTGCTCTTTGATGAGAGTTCTGTCATGCCGTCAACGAAGACAAGCTCTTTCAGTTTTGCTGGGGTACCCGGCTAAACATTAACACCACTCCTGCCCCTCCAGCCGGAGGACACCCTTACCCAGGTGGAGGGACAATAACGGGGAGCACTCCTCACTGCCCTGCATTTATTTGTACCATCAGCAGATTCTTTCCTTTCTTTGACATCTTTATAGCTGTGTTTTTCAGCCCTCGCTGGTACAATTCTTTCTTTTCTGTCTTTTCTTACCCAAACGTGTCTCTCATGTGCACATTTTTGGCATTCCCTGTCATGAGTTTCTCAGGGAGAGTTCTAGAAGAGGGGAAAACAAGCACGACTTTAAAGTTTTCCCGTAATGGCCGAGCGGGCCGAGGGGAAGCGTGCTCCCGGAGGGACGGAAAGACAGGAAGGAGCTCTGGCACAGGCTGTGGGTCATAGGACAGCAGGGAAACGGTCAGAACATCATGTGAGGACACACCACGCAACAGGGTCTGATGTTAAACAGCCATTACCCATTACACGCGGCTTGTTTATTCATTCATTAATGTGTGTATTAGTGTCAGAGATTAATGGACTTGTTTACTGCATTTGAGGTTAACGCAAGAACAGAAGACTAACCTTTGGACTGTGGATCTGCATCATTGTAAAAAAAAAATAAATACATACTATGTGAAAATATGGTGGTGTCATGGTAAAGTAATTGTAGTGGATATTAATGCCATGCTACTATACACTGTAGTACTGAATGATTATATTATATTTATATTAGATGGTACTCCAAGGCAGGGCTGTTGAAAAGGGGGGACAACTGGATCTTTCATCCCAGGCCTGGGCTTGAGGGGTCCCAGACTGGATCCTGGAGGGGAAAATGATTGCAACTTTATCTGAGGGAGACAGTTTTATCCTGGGTCCAAGCATTGCTTACTATGGCCCTGATCCAGGTACAGTTGAGGTCAAAAGTTTACGCCCCCCTTTCAGAATTATTTTACTAAAATAAGAGGGATCATACAAAATGCATGTTAATGATTAGTACTGATCTGAATTAGACATTTCACATAAAAGACGTTTGCACATAGTCCACAAGAGAAAATAATAGCTGAATTTAAAAAATGACCTGGTTCAAAAGTTTACATACACTTGATTCGTAATACTGTGTTGTTACCTGAATGATCCACAGCTGTGTTTTTTTGTTTAGTGATAGTTGTTCATGAATACCTTGTTTGTCCTGAACAGTTAAACCGCCTGCTGTTCTTCAGAAAAATCCTTCAGGTCCCACAAAATCTTTGGTTTTTCAGCATTGTTTGTGTATTTGAATCCTTTCCAATAATGACTGTATGATTCTGAGATCCATCTTTTCACACTGGGGACAACTGAGGGACTCATATGCAACTATTACAGAAGGTTCAAACACTCACTGATGCTCCAGAAGGAAAAACAATGCATTAAGAGCCGGGGTGAAAACTTTTGATTTGGAAGATCACTGTAAATGTAACTTTTTATTGGGAAACATGTAACTATCTTCTGTAGCCTCTGAAAAAAAAGAAAAATAAGAAAAATGAACACATCTCTATTCTGTTCAAATGCATCAAGACAGAGAATTTGTTTTGATTTGTAAAAAAAAAATGTGATTTATAACTCACTAATAAATAATCTTGGTAACACTTTATTTTCAGGACCAATTCTTACTGTTAACTAACATGCATATTACTAGCATATTGGCTGTTTATTAGTACTTACAGAGCACATATTCTGCATAATCATATGTTAAATCCCTTAATCCTACCCCATACCTAAACTTAACACCTACTGAGAATTGGAACTTAAAATAATGTGTGACCATTTTCAGTTTTTCAAATTGTTTTCTCATTTCTTAGTTATTATAATTCTTAAATGTATTTTCTCCACTTTTTCTCACACCAAATCTACTTTGAACATTAACTTTTATTTAGTGTGTTAAATAAACATATTTGTCAGATTTCTGTGCAAACGCTCTCCTCTGCATAGCTTCATGCTGTCAGTCAGACACATCCTCTCTTTCACTTCTCTTCTATTGAATTATTAACTGCAGCTCAGGGGACTGAATGCTTTGTGCTGAGTGGACAGAGAGAAGATCCGGCTCCACATTGCCTCTGTTTTAGGAAGTCCGGCCATTCTAAGAAGGATTATGTGGACCGTCCCCCTGCAATAAACCCCCTCTACCCATTACACCTCTGTCTCTGTCTGTCTATCTGTCTGTCTGTCTATCTATATCTATCTATCTGAATATTTATCTATCTATCTAGGTCAGGCTGTAAATACAGAACATCTGTCGGGGTTAATAGTAAATACAGTGAGTACAATCAATCATCGCTCATTTACTCTATTGTTTCCCATCACGTTTAATGACGCATCTACACTGATATGGGGAGAGCATAACCTTGCACTCATATATCCGGAGGAACATACATTTCTAGGTAATTTTTGTCTAAACAATTCAGTAAAAGGAAACATTTCTCATCCACACAAACGGCAGGAAATACTACTCTTTTTTTGTTTATTGTGCATGACTTTTTGCTCTCAGGGCAGATTTGCACTACACTCTGTAACCTGAAGGGACAGACATGAGGTTTAATGAGGTGTTTGTGCTTGAGGACAAAATATTCTTATTGAATATTTGTATTGTCTTATAACTGCTAATATGCAGAGAAATTCCACCCCACACCATTACAAAGTGTTTTACAAAGATTTTAAATACCACCTCATATTGAACGTCCTACAACATGACTCTTATTTCCATTTTTTTTCTTTCTTTCTTTTTTTTCCCCTCAAAATCACATTTAAGTGCAATAATGATTTAAATAGCAATATCACACTTAATGGCAATGCTAAATTAATATTCCCTTTAAATGACTACAAAGCTGATTCAATTTAAATCAATATGGACCATTAAGATTTTTTTGCATTGACCTTATTTTTGATCATTACTGTAATAAGAAAAAGTCTCATTCTTATGCTTTAGAATCCTTCTTTTGAGTAATGTTCATTGTTCTTGATGATTTTCAAGAAGTTTTTGAATAATACTGAAAAAAAGAAAGTTTGTTTGTTTGTTCTTGGTCAATTATTATAACATTGTTATAACACATTAATATTTGTTCCACATTTGACTAATAACGATGATATTTCTTTTTCAATTACAAGTGATTTTGGAGTGAAATATGAGTGTTTTGTGACATACACCCACATGTACTTATAAGGTGGAGGATCATGTCAATATGTGGGGTGGTCTTTATTTTACATACGGCGTGACAGTCGATGAGGACTGATAGAAAATATACCCACAATTCCACAGTGCACTAATGGAGCTGCCACGAGCCTCTCGCCGGGCTGCCGCCCCCTCACCGGTCTGAGGGTGTCCCCGTGGAGGCTTCCTTAACCCCCCCATTCAATCAATGATTAACCCCAGCAGTAATCAATGATTCTGCTGACCGTGATACATTACTGGAGTCTTGCAGCTGCCATGTATAGGAAGCGTCTACTCTTTGCATCGAGTGACGAAGCACATCCTATTCTGTCACACACACACTCACTCCCCCCTCCCACCTCTGTGTACCTGAATGCCAACACACTCACTGACAGGGGGCTTCCCTCCTTTCTGGACCTGCTATGGCTCACGACTGTGTGGGTGTTGGAATGAATCTTGTTTAAAAAGAAACGGCAATACAGAGGCACAAAAAAAAAAAAAAAAAAGGAACCTTAAGGAAAAGATGAGACTGGAACATTCTCACGACCCATTTCTTGAAAATCAACAGAGGAGAGATTTAGGCTTCCCCCACCCCGCTATATTTGTTTTTTTGGAGTGAAATCTACGACATCATCTGCCCGTCTCTGTTGTTATAACCAAGATCTTTGACTTTGTTATTTGTAGCAAATAAATAATGCGTAAAACATCTGAAAATGAGCAAAAAATTATATTGGAATGTAAGTTTTTTTTTTTTTTTTATAAGTATTAATGTAATCTTTATTTAACAAAATAAAGAACCCTAACCCTAAAATAAAATAAAATAAAATAAAATAAAATAATGCATTAAAAACATTTGAAAATGAGCAAAAACTTCTATTGAATGTGACGTTGTTATAAGTATTAATGTAATTAATAGTGTTTAACGAATTAAAATTAATAAAATATAAAAGAATAAAATAAAATGAATTACCACAAAATAACACAAAATAAAACAACATCTGAAAATTAGCAAACATTAATACTAAATGTAAGTTTTTTTTTTTCAGTATAAGTATTAATATAATCTTCATTTAACAAAATAAATTGACAAAAAAATGAAATTAAATAAAATACAACAAAAAATTGAAATACCTCATTAAAAACAAATGAGCAATAATTTATATTGAATGTGAGTGTTTTTATAAGTATTAATGTAATCTTCATTTAACAAAATAAAATGAATATAAAAAATAAAATAATAAAATGAAATACAACAAAATAATACTAAATAAAAATAAAATAATCAATTAAAAACATTTGAAAATTAACAAAAATAATACAGTTTTTTTAATAAGTATTCATGTAATCTTCATTTAACAAAAAATATGAAATTAAATAAAAGACAACAAAATAATATAAAATAAAAATAAAGATATTTGAAAAGCAGCAAAAATTAATACTGAATGTACGTTTTTAACTTTTTCTGAAGTATTAATGTAATCTTCATTTAACAAAATAAAATGAATACAAATAAAATGCTAAAATGAACTAACAAATAACTTAAAACACAACAGAATCAAATTGAAAAAATAAAACAGAAATTGTAGAATTGGAAACTAAACTGTAAAAACTAAAATGTGATTTTAGATGTGACTCTATTTATAGAGAGAGAGTATTGCCCAGTGTGTGTTTTTCTTCAATACTTTTGAAAGAATTTAAAGTAGAAATATTTTGTTTTCTTGTCATCAACAATGAAACTGCTCATAGGCCCATTTTAAATTATGGACAGTGTCTCAGATAATAGTCATTTTGTTGTGAACAGCTCTGAATATATTCTTTAAATTGTAATTGATCAATTACAGAATGAATTCCAATGAGGTGTAAATGCAGTGTTTTATATTTACCATTCTGCTTGATTATCATATTCATATACCAAGCTAATTCGCTTTACATCAAAGCACATCATAATATTTTCTCTGTGTATAAATAAGAGTGTCTCTCATATACAGCACTTATTGTACATTTCTTTCCATCCTTGGCATTTGTTTACCAGTGTAAATGTTTGCTTACCCTCCTGATGGACAGAAATGTGTGCTGGATTTGGTAATGGACATTGTAGGTTAATATTCAGACTAATTGACTTTGACCTTATCGAATGCTTGATCGTCCAAATTATCCTATAACCCTGCGTCTTGGCTCACTCGCTCCTGAGGGTGAAGGTCAGTTGGACACCGTCCAGTGATTTGAGAACAGGGATTTCATTTGTCCGTGCACGGTTTAAACGAGCAATGAAACATACCATGTTCGCCTCCGTGTGTGTGTGAGAGAAGAGAACGAGAGACAATATGCTGATGTCAGTAATTTGTCACGGTGGTTAACTTTGTCCCTCTGGTGAAACAAAGGACTGTATTACTCAGTACAAACTACAGCTCTAATGAAATCAGTTAATTATATGATATAATGAGTTAATCATATGACGATGAAGGCTACATCTATGCGAAATGCCTGCTGTAGTCCTCGTGTAATTCTACACTGATTCTAAGAAGAGGTCTGCGAATGAAAAAGCTTAACTGGAGCTTATGTAATGATGTTGTAAGTGGAGATAATTGATGTTTTACATGGCTTCCTCTCTCTGTCTTTCTGGCTCAGTTGAGGGGACTGAATCATTAACCTGCCTCGCTCTGTCTTCTGTACTGATGGCCAGTGAAACCATTGTGCGTCCTGTCATCTACAGGAAGTGAGGATTTCCCCCTGCTGTCAGAGAACTGATGTGTCATGCTCTCCCTCTGTCTTTTTTTTCTCTGTCGGCTTATCTATACTTTCATTCTTGCCTAATGTGAGGGAATGTTTAAATCATAATACAGCTTAAGACGATGCACACTGTACTGCACGGAAATATGGCGTGGATGAAGAAAACTATTATTACTATGTATTATGTATAGATCAGCGAGCGATTTTACATGCTATCCACAGTTTTCAGGTCTTATAAGGAGGCTTTTCGTGCACCCAAAAACCCAAAGCGCATTGATTCTCCTAAAGCCCCTTTAAGAGCAGCTGAAGTGGAGTCTGTGTGTACTGTATGCTGGGGAATGCTGCATTGATTGAGATGCAGATCTCTAAGGGCAGTGAGATCCCCAGCTGCCCCATGCTGTGCGTTGGTTAAAGTATTAACCCAGACCCATTAGTCAATATTGCTGACTGCAGTGTAAGGCACAAGGGATCAAAGTTATCATGTTAGGGGGAAGAAGCCCCATTCAGGGTTTCCCATATAACCTGTCCACTCCGTCATGTTCGCTCTATTCAAAAGAGCTGACTAGAGCGGCTCTCGTTCCCACTCACCCACCCACTCCTCTACACCCCTCTCCTCCGCTCGTTTTTCATCTGCCCTCTTCCTCTTGCCTTCCTCTCCTTGGCTCTGTTTTGCCATCTTCATGTCTTCACTTAGTTTTAATGATCTCCTGGCAGCATTTCTTCAAGAAAATGTATGTTTTATACATTTTTGTGCACCAGCATGACTATGGGAATCTTGTTCCCCAGCATGGTCACTTTGGTGACGCTGATTGACCAACAGGGTATGAATTAACAAATGAACATTCACCAATGCTATTGAATGCATAAAACCAAGCATGATTTGATATGTTTATCGGCATTAAGTGCTATAAGGGATGATGGCAATTTGTTGGTTGATTTGGAAGGCTAATTCACCATAGCCCCCCTAAGGAAGCTTTTTAATATAGTAAAATAAGATTTTTGGATAACCAGACTTCAAGCATATAAACTCATATGCTTCTTGTACTTGTAATCCTTATTTGCATAGTTACATTTTTACATTGTAACATTTTTTCCAGAGGGAACCTAAGGCTACAAAACAAAATTCACGTAGAGGGTGTAGGATTATAATCTGAAGATCTTGGAAGGGCTAAATTGTTTCAATCCTCAAGAGTGTTTTTCCTTTTCAGAACTCCAAAAAGAGTAAAATAAAATATAAAAATAAATAATAAAATAAAATAAAATAAAATAAAATGATAATAAATGAATGAATAATGAAATAAAACAAAATGTAATTATTGTCCAGGGTTTAGGATTATAATCTGAAGAGTTCTTGGGTTGTTTCTGTCTTTAAGGGTGTCTTTTCTCTCCTGAACTTCAAAAAAGGGTAAAATAAAATAATAAATAAATTTAAAAAAATAATATTAAAATATAATTAAAGTAAAATAAAGTAAAATAAAACAAAATGTTATTATTGTCCAGGGTTTAGGATTATAATATGAAGAGCTCTTAGGTTGTTTCTTTGTTACTATCGTTCTGTCTGGACAAAATAATAACAAATAAAATAAATTAAATTAAATTAAATTAAATTAAATTAAATGGTTCTATCTTCAAGGGTATTTTTCCTCTCCTGAACTCCTAAAAAGGGTTAAAATATAATTATATATATATAATAAAAATATAATTAAAATATAATTATATATATATATATATATATATATATATATATATATATATATATATATATATATATATAATAAAATAAATAATAATAAAATAAAAATGGCATTCTTGTCCAGGGTGTAGTATCTGAAGAGCTCTAATGAAGGGCTATAAAATAAAATAAAATAAAATAATAAATCATTACATTTTAAATGTTTAATTCTTTATTTTAATTCTTTATTTAAAAAAAAAAAAAAAAAAAAAAAAAAAACCTAAAAAGCTATAGGATAAAAAAAAAAAAAAGAAAAAAGAAAAACAAACAAATAAATAATAAAGTAAAAAAGTAAACAAGTAAACACATACTAATAATAAAATAATGAAAGATACCGTAAAATGGCTGGTAAGTAATACTTTTAGCTGAAATTCTTTTAATTCAACCACACTATTTAAAAGTGTGGCCAAAAAGTTACTTTCGGGTTCAGTAAAGAAGCTTTGCTAGTTAAACTACCACTAAAAGAAACCAGAATGAGGCACCAGGTCCACAACACAACGCATGCTGGTGGTGGCGAGTATTGCTCCAGAAGGTTTCTCAGTCTGCTTCCACATTCACAAACACTTGATCTTCCAGCAGAAAGACTCCTTGCGGTGTCCACAGCTCACATTCACCCTGAAAGTCCTGTGGACGCAGTTGCAGCACCAGAGTGAAATACCTGAACAGATCCTCACACCTGGATGTGGAACGGCACAGCAACATGTGAAATCTCCATCTTGCAACACAGTACTGTATGTTGTGTTACAACCAGACTTCTTAACTACCTTAACCAGCGAGCTTCACCAAATGAACTGTTTTCTGATTAATAACGTGGTTTTGAGGGTGTACCAGCAAAGCTAACCAGCATAAACCGATCTAGCAAGAAAATCATTTTTGCTGAAGCTTTATCTTAAAGGTCTTTGAACGCGACTGGATATTTCGGTGGTTGACTGAAGATTGCAGTACGCTGGTGGTGATGGAGACTCGGGGGCCGAAGAGGGGGGAAGTTCATGGGAAATCCGCAGATGGGATGGTGTAATGGATGTGTGTGTGTGTGTAGGCGTGAATGGTGATAAATTGGCCGGGGAGAGTGGGGATGCAGATCTACTCATCAAGATTGATGTTCTGCCATTCTGCTTTAAGTGCAATTAAAAACTGGGCCTGCGTTTGAAACCACATCTCATTTTATAGAAGCAGCGGGGGGTTGGATTAAACACAATTTACCTCTGTGTTTTGGGCCTCTATGCGTTAGAGACCTCATCAGCACCCATGTCCAACTCCTGCTTTCACCTCCTCATCTGAGCCCGTTCTCAGCGGCACGTATCACTCAGCACATTTTCAAAGGAAATGAAATCGAGATTTGAAAGTAAGGAAGTAAGACTTGATCGGTTGCTCAGTGTTTGTGGGCAGATTTCTACCTGTTTATTTTTAGATAGATCACCGCTTCCAGCTCGACCTTTCCTCGCTCTGCAGCCATGCCTGACTAGCTGTCAGTGTCAAGTTGTTAACCTCACGTCAACAGCGGTGCGGGCTGTATTTGGGCCCACTTGATGGATGAGTCTACATGGACTTGTCCCACGCAGGGCACATTTTTCATAGAAAAGCAAAAGGGGTTTGTGGATATTTCTTTTTACCTCTCTCTCACTCTCTTCTGCTCCCCACGAGCCCTCTGGGCACAAACACAACCTCTGAGCAACACTTTCCAGCTGACCTATGCTCAAAAGGTTGGATGTAACTACGGCTTTTAGGGACAGAGACAGAAATTTGTTTGTGTTTCAAATGAACAAATGTGTGTTTATATACTGAAGGATGTTTCTTCAAATACGGGGACTTTGTCCCAGGGTTTGACGGTTAATAAATAAATAAAATATTTATTTATTTATTTATTTTTATTTTCTTGTTACATTAAGATTGCATTAAAACTTGCATTCAATATAATTTTGTTATGCATTTAATATTAATTTTTGCTATTTTTCAAAAGGTTTAATAGTTTGTTTTATTTTTATTTTATTTTATTTTATTTCATTATTTGTCTTGTTGAATTTTATTTTATTGTGTTTTTATTATTAATTGTATTATTTTATTATTGTGTATTTATTATTGTTAAATGAAGATTTAATTAAAACCTAAAAAAAATCAATATCATTTTTTGCTACTTTTTTAAAAGTTTTATTTTATTTTATTTTATTATTTTATTTTATTTTATTTTATTTTATTTTATTTTATTTTATTTTATTTTATTTTTAGTATCTTGTTAAATGAAGCTTACATTAAAAAAAAAAAAAAAAAAAAAAAATACATTCAGTATTATTTTTTGCTACTTTTCAAAAGGTTTATTATTTTTATTTTATTTTACTTTATTTTATTTCAATATTATTATTATTTTTTTAATTTTATTATTTATGTTGTTAAATGAAGATTACATTAAAAACAAAAAAAAAAACATATTAATTTTTGTTACATTTCAAAAGTTTTATTTTATTTTATAATTTTAAGAATTATTTTTCTTGTTAAATGATGTTTACGTTAAAACTTTAAAAATATACATTCAATATTAAGTTTTGTAATTTTACTTTTATTTGGCCTTATGCTATTTTATTTTATTTTATTTTATAACTACATTATTAAAACACATTTAATATTAATTTTTGCTTATTTTAAGTGTTTTTAATGCATTATTATTATTATTATTATTATTATTTAATATCTTTGCATTTTTAAACATTTTTCATTAAACTATGATAAACTATAATCAGTCACATACATAGCATTACACCATACAACATTCTGTGAAAACAATTGCTATAAATTTTAATCATAAATGTAGCATTCCACCACAATGTACAAATAAATAAATAAATAAATAAATAGTGTGTATTTAAGAAAACATAAAAGACAAAGGAGTCAGTCATTTTATTCCAGTACTGTTTGGAATTCCATGTCTGGAATTCTGGGAGTTCAGACTCCATGCAGTCCTGTGCATTCCATTTTTTGTCCTTCAATCTTGTATCACATTTTTGGAGGTCGTCACAGCATTACTCTCACTTGTCCAGATAGGAATAGGGACGTCAGATTAAGGCCCTGTCCCCACTGAGCCTCAGACCCTCTACTGAACACTGTGACAGAGGCTATCCATCATGGCCGTCTTTAACATAGGGTTGGGGGATCGCGGCTGGAAAGGGCCTGGTTAAATTTTAACCCGCTGGCTTCCTACTCCCTGGCAGAGAGTTAGTGAGCACTGCTTCCCGGCTGTTCCCACCTTCGCCCACTCACCTGTCAATGCTTTGACTGCACCCATCTGCTGGTGAACCGTGGCACGCCCCGCATATCTGTTCACGGGCCAGCGTGGGTGGAGGTCAGGGCTCTGTTAGCGTGTCACAAGCGAACAGCGGCGTGTTAATAGCGGATAGAAGGAGGATAGAGTCAGGCACGTGCCATTCTCAGATTTGAGTAGACATGATGGTTTAAGTTGAATTAAACAACATCATGACACGGCTCACGTCACAAACCCCTCTTAACTTTAAACGCCTCCCATCCAACCACCTGGATCCATTCTGCTATGAAACAGACACTTTTCACCATCCAGTTACTTCTGGATGGATAAACCCATGCACTGCCCTGCATTTTTTTCTTGGCTCCACTCAAAAGTATGTTAGATTACAGAAGAAAATAACACTGTTTTACGTTCATATCAAAATTAAGTTTGTGACATATTTGTGTAGGATAGACTGCTGTTATCCATCAACAAAATAACAACAACAACAACAACAACAACAACAAAATAGATTTATTAACTTGCTCAGACTTTGTTTAAAGGTCCAATTCTTGCTATTAACAAATCATTAACTATAGTGGTTAAATGTAGTTGTTAAGTTTAGGTATTGGGTAGCGATGTAGAATAGGTTCGTGCAGAATATGTGCTTTATTAGTACTAATAAACAGCAAATATGTTAAAAATTAAGCATGCTAATAAGCAATTGAGAACTGGTCCCTAAACTGAAGAGTTACCAAAAACTTTTATACTTATTTATAACACATTTGTAACACATTCTATACTCTGATAGTTAACCAAGTTATCATTTGTTTATATGTATCAATATGTATTTATGAATATTTATTTGTGATTTTATGCTATTAATAGATTGTCCCACCATCAGTGTAGTCAACATATCATACTAAAATGTTACTAAAATGCTAGCATGTCTCAAAAATACTAATTTGAAGAATATAAATCAATAACTACAACAGACATGATTTGCATTCCAGCTCAGACTAGAATAACAGTCTATTCACAATTAAAGAAGACAAGGAAAATGAAAAACTGGTTACACTTTATTTTGATAGTCCACTTTAGACATTCTACTAACAGTAAGTAACTTTGCAACTGCATGTCAACTAGTCATTAGAGTATTAGTAGACTTTCTGCTTAATATCTTCTAACACTCTTCTAAACTTTGCAAGTAAATGTCAACTTATTCAACTAACAGTCTGCTCTGAGAGTTAGTAGACATGTAGTTGTAAATCAATGAGAATTAGTTGCTATGTAGTTGCAAAGTTACTTATAGATAGCAGAATGTCTAAAGTGGACTATCAAAATAAAGTGTAACCGAAAAACTTACCATGTGCTTCAAATTTTTCGGTGCAGCAAAAGGACGCTAATGTGAATGTGTGCACTGATGATGACAGTCAAACTTGGATGATAAAGAAAATATTCAGTGTTACAACAGAACTTAATCCAATGCTAAATGCTATATGTTGGAAGAGATGGAAATACAAAGGCAAATGAGGTTTATGTTTTACAACTTTCTCCTGCTGACCACTGACCTACATGCTTCCAATTTTCCATATATAAACGATGATAATGTGGATGTGCATATATCAGGGGTGACAGGTGAATTTGGATGATAAAGGAAATATTCATAGTATTAGAACTTGTTCCAATGCTAAATGCTACATGTGTCACTATGCTGTTTGGCAAACAGAAGGAAGTCCAACTGCGAAGGAAGTTTATGTTTTATTTTATGGGTTTTTAAAAAATATCTTTTTTTTTTTTTTTTTTCAGTTTGTAACGTAGCTAATATTCAATGTAAGCAGTCTGCAAAGTTGTTAAAAAGTGCACGATAAATAAAGATATTGTCTCTCAAAAGAAAGAGTCGACTCAGAGCTGCTTAACAAGTCGTCATATTTTCAAATCTTCTGCCTGTCACTGATACACATCACTCTGTAACACATTTGCATAATCCCCACCTGCACGTTACATATAAACGTCTGACTTGCCCACAAACACTTCCGCTAGTTAGTGTCTTTACATCATGCCAAGAAGATGCTGTGTTCTGCACTGTGAAAGCAAGTTTGTTTTGTTTTCATTGCCAAAAGATGATAATGTGAAGAATCACTGGTTAAAATAATTTTTCCCAAGATACCACAGCAATACAATTCGTACTGCATACAAAGTTTAACCTTGCCACTGAGAAACATCCTGGGGTGCGTTTCCTGTACAACGATGTCACTTGCTGATTAACCTCCATTGTACGATGCATTGTTGTGGCAATGAACTATCTAGTCACAACTGTTTCCCGAACATGGTCACATCTCCGTCTTTTGAACCACATTAGTTCAACAATGTAGGGCTGTTGTTAATGACGTCACACGCTGTGGTGGAGTAATAACTTCTGCTATTTAACTGATTAGAGATATCCACAATGCAGCTATATTGAACATGGCACCTGATGACTAATTTACTATTTTTTTGTTCCCAGTCATTTCGCTTTATTTGATGTTTGATTCATCGTGGGTTTCCTCTTACATCATACTCTGGGCATCTCTTAAGCCCCATTCGGGCAGGACTAGTTTTACAGGGGGTCGTTAGAGAAATTGCTGTATTACAGATGTACTTTACGATTTTAATCCCGTCCGAATCTGCAACCTCTGAGTTTTTTCTCATACAACCTCTGTAATAATTTCAGAGCAAATTACCTACTGTTTTTCGGCAAACTCAGTGATCCTCTGAGAAAACTAATCCCGTCCAAATGCGAATGTCTGTGATTGCTGACAATATTTTTTCCACAACGCATTTCCTTGTGTGTTTTGGCCAATGTGTACTACCGTAGACACTCTTACCGCATGCATTTTTGATATGTTTCCCTACCAGCAAAAAAAATAAAAAATAACAATCAAGAGTCAGATCACGTAAACTGTTTGGACTGACTACTGTAACATCAGCGTCAGGTAATATTACTCACGTTCATGTCTGCACTCAGTTACATAATGTTTTAGTAGCTGTATTGAAACAACATGGTATTTGTAGTAAAAGTTGTGTTTTACTATGGTAATCAATCCGAATGACTATATGCAATGCACGCATACAGAGCGCATAAGTTTGTAAGTTTGTGACGCTGTTTGTGCAAGTTCGTTTGGTTATGGGAAACACCAAATGGTTGAACTATGTTGGTAATGATGGAATTTGCGGCCATAGTTGACTAACAGTGCTTTTGGGAAACGCACCCCGATTAAGTCGTGCTTGCCATGGAGTTTCCGGTTGAGCGCCTGCATCGGTATCATCCTTGGACTCAGACTCAAATTGAAAAGGTAATATCAATGCCATTTTTTAATAGCATCTTTGTTTACAAGTAACCCTCCAGAGCAAAAAAAAATAATAATTCTGATAATGGGTGTTTCGTTTCCAACAAGCATTGTATACGGAATGACCAGTCACAACAGACATGGCCAGCTGACCAATCAGAGCAGAGTAGGCTTATGGAAGGGAGGGGTTTACAGACCTTGAGCTCAGAACTGCTTTGAATAAATCGTTTCAATATTAAATGTATATTCTGAGAAAATCACAATGTTTTCTGACCTTAGATGTATTTAAACCTGTTGTAGTGGACTCCAACACTATAGGACACTTTAAAATACCATTTGACCTGTTCTTTAATATTTCTCTTCAAAGCTCCCTTACCCTAAAACGTTGAACATCGGAAGGGGCAAATACAATTACAGAGGTTACACAGGTAGACAAATTCTTGTACACTTCCAATTTGAGTTATTATTGAGGTCATCACCTTCAGCACGTGCGTTTGAGTTTAAACTCTTCAAGTTCACTGATTCAATCGATGGAGTGATCAATCAAGTGTGGAAGTTTAAAAATTGAGGGTTCAGGCCCTTAATTGGGGCAAATTCCTCAAGGAAGGGTGTTGGTTCTGTGGACAGACGAGTCCTTTCTCCGAACTGCAGAAATCATGCATGCCTCGCCTGACTTGATTAGCCATGATGAGATGACCTGACCTCTTCTAGTGAGTTAATAATGTATTAATTTTTGCCCATTTGACATAAGAGGCGGTGGGGGCGAGGGCTGGTGTTGGGAAGGCGTGAGTTTGTGGGGGTGTGGGAGCTGTCTGATTGCACAAACCCAAGAATCTATCATCTGTCAGTCTGCATTTTCTGCCTCTGAGCTGAGTCTCGATGACAGGCCTGGGGTTTTGCTTCACTTCCGCAAATGACATTAGAGAAATTGTGTTTGCACTGTCTCTGTGGTGAACTCCCAGGAGCACCGTGGGTAGGATGGGTCAGCGGTAGCCAGGAACGAGGGTTTGCATGCTGCATTTTTATGATTCCACAGAGTCTGTGGTGTAGAGGCAACAAGAGCCAGAACTTGTTGGTTGTTGTGCAATAAACCTGGTCAACCCTGGAACTTTCTCCGGCGTCTTTGGGTGCACTAAGAAGCTCTTCAATATTTCAGTGGAAATGAGCTACGGTCCCCCTGGACCAATCCAGAGTACAATTGCTACGATTCACTCTTTATGACCCTTTTGTCCTAATGTTTAAGCTGTCTATATCCTGGAGGATGAGAACGAGGACCAGGGGAGTCCTCCGGCCGAATTTGAGACATAAAGAATAATTAAAAATAAATGCGGGGATTTCGTGTTCTCATATGTGCCTGATTTTCTCTCATTCTTTCCTGTTTTATAGCCACTCAATCTATTTTTAATGAGCCATTGAATATTAACTGGATTTCGGGCAAAGTGCCATCTCCCATGAAAGAGATGGATCGCGAGGCTTGGCCCAAACAGGGGTGGGGCTGGTCTACAGAAGCTTCATATGTAAAGAATTGTTCTAGTCAATTACAATTACAATCAGCCACAGTAGGGGACGTATCAACTACAATTGGTGTCCCTGCACCTCCCCTTAAAAACTCAAACTACTGCATGATAATGAGGAACAGGGGTACGAACAATTCAGAAAGACGGTGAAAGCAAGACACTAAGATGATGAATTTTATCATTTCACAAGAGCAACCATAAAGAATTCAACCTCAATTGTAGCTACAAGCACGTTCTTGTGTGTCGTAGCCCCGCAGGCCCAAAGGGCAGCCCCGGGCCTGGGGTAGAACAGAGGCAGGTTTCTGGAGCTCACCCCCCTGCCGGGCTACTGATCTGCTCCCCCCCTCGCTCTCTTTGTCGAGGGCCTTCTTGGGAAGCCGTGATTAATGAGACGTTGTCCTGCGGTCCCCGAAAAGCTCGTCCCACCAAAATTTCAATTCGCCATCCCTTGTTTTCGTCAGCAGTGGTCAAGATGAATTGGAAAGGGGTGATGAGAGATATCAGAAAAGAGTTGTGACCCTTGTTTCCGGGCTGGAGGAGGAGGCCAGGGAGGGCGACGTGGGCCTTTTAAAAGCGAACACATTTATGGCTACTTAGAGAAAATTGATTTGATTGTGCTGGAAACATATATGTTAACACGTCTGGCATTTTTATGGGCTATTTGTCTTTGAAGTCACAGCGGGGGAAACGTGTGCTTACACCGGCCTTTGTGCTTAAAGACGTGTGCGGTGCTGTTAGTGTCTATTTGCATACAGGCAGGCGTGTGTCGTTCTGTTTGGATTTATTTATTCCTGGATGGGTCGTCGGGAGCAGCGCTCTGGCTGTGCACTTTAACTCCGTGCCAATAACAGTCACGCGATGATTAACAGCATATTACCGCAGATGGACTGGTGACTGGGTGAAATACATTGCACTGGAAATATTACAACCTAGAATTGATGCTGGCACCCTCTCAGAGTTTTCCCAGCTGAACCCTTGTCGTTTATGAACATCAAATTTTCATATTCATTTCAGAAATGTATTTCATACGTGCATGTTGCCCATGACAAAATCCCTGATTCAGACATGTTTACATATATGTTCATGTGTTCATAAGCACAAGCAGTGAAACGATACTCGTTTTGTGGCTGTATAAATCCACAGCAACAAAACAGAGTCAAGACTGTAGTTTGTCTATTCTTCAGACTGGTTTTGTGAATACAATCCTGCATACTATATATCAAATACTATATTAAAAATTAAATTAAGAATATAGAATGTTTTAACTGAATTTAATGAAAAAGTATGTAATCGTTTGTTAGTTTGATTGCTATGTGGCAATCAAACTAACCATTTGGCACACTGGAAATGGAAGGCCATGTCAAGTGAATTGCATTGTGTGATTCAGTATTCTGTGTAAGAGCTGAAACTACCTAAACCATTCAGTAGAACATGTTCCCCTAATATCAGTCTCACTTGTCCATGCAATTAAATAAATGGTCACTTAGGCTTTCATTGTTCGTATGACTTGTGATCTATATTTTCTGCATAAGCGTTTGTTAAATCATACGATTTCCCTACAAGTTTTCCCTGCTGTGACTGGATCAATAAATTGAACTCAAGGACCAGGGGTGCGTTTACCAAAAGCATTGCAAGCTTAAGTAGGCTGTAGAGACCATTGGTAGGAGTTGTTTATATGACCTCCTTAGTCTTATGGTGACTTTTCGAAATGCCACCCAGACCAGTCTGATTCATGGATGAATTATTCAGACCAGTTTTAAGAACTGGAGCAACTGATTCATTAAAACGTTCTAATTTAAAAGAATGATTTGTTTGTGCATCAGACATTTGCTACTGCATTGCTACTATTTCAGGCTCTTGCTAAAACACAATATTATAATACTCTAACTATTCAGAGTTCAAACTGATCACTTTTGCTACCTTTATTGTGTTTTTTTTTTCATTGCCACTTCGTAGTAAAGAGTCAAAGATGTATTCTGATGTATTCTGTGCATTTTCTTCTTTTTATTCTTTTACTGCTTTTGTTGCATGAAAGAAAGAATGGCATGATTTTTTAAAGTGAAAATTCCTGTAAAGAATATAGAAAACATTCAATTATGAGAAAATGGGGGACAATGGGAAGGTTTAATCTGTCTTTTTGGGACAGAGAAGGACAAGGAATGGAAAAGAAGGCACCTCACTGTGCTGTTTGATTCCTACAAATTGAAAAGCACTATCGACTGGTAATTGTTTTACTTTGATAAATGAATGACTCTCTCTAACCCCCACCACCACCCCAGTCCGATCAACCAGACCCCTCGTTTGACTAAATTAAATTTGATCTTTTTCCTCCCATCCATCAGTCCTATCATATCACACCTGCAACATGTCATGGAGAAGATCTGTGTGCATGTTGAGTATGACGTTTCCAGATCCAGAGAGACATGCCAAGGACATATTTGTGAGTGCTTGCTTCTATATGCCTCTGAATAAAATGTTCTCCATCATATGCCCCACAACCAAACTGCAGATATCATACCTGTGGTGAGTGGAAAAACAGAATTTGGACAAAGAACAAGTTGACTAGTGACCAGAATCTAAACAAAAAAATCCTAATTTTGTCATGACGTCTCTTTGTTTTAAATAACCCAAACTTTGTTTTCATTTTAAGCTTTAAAGAAAAACATCCCAGATGATCAACATGGTGAATGGGTGTATCCCACTGTATTTATATAGCCTATACATTAGCAAATGCAACATTGTATTTATGTGCATTAAGTGTTGTTGTCTACTATGATTTGAAAGCTCCTCACTGTTTTATCATACAAATCAATGGAGATGCATATCATCAGGACCTGACTGCTCGTGAATATTACATTAATGGAAACCAAGCACGCTTTTTGAATATTGAATACTGAATAGGTCATGACATAACTCAATAAGCTCAACCTGATACCCTGCTGCTTCTTCAAACAGTCTTTGACAAGAGCTCCAACAGTGATCATATGGTTAGTTATCAGTTGACGTTATCGCCACAAGAGCCGCTTGGGATAGAAGGATTGCTGGATGATTATGATGTCATGGCAGATCTGAGGTTGAATACGAGTCAGGGCTTGTGCAAGTGCATGTAAAACAAGCCAGAATAATTGGAGAGGTGATTAACTGTCCTGATTTAGTTATTGGAAATTAGAGAGGTGGCGCAATGATGTCACTATCACAGTATCGGTTGCTGTAGGAACCATAGACATGTGGCTAGGTGGTTAGCAATCCATCTAGCAATACAAAAGTGTAGTGGGCCTATAGGTCTAAAAGTTCTCAACCTATTATATTTATTTATTTTTTTAAAGAGCATGTATTCAGTGCATGCTGTTAAAATAATGGGAGCTGAGGTTTCAAAAATGATGCAAAAGCATCATAACATAACCATGAAAACAAAAACAGTGAACTGAATCAGAACTCAAGAACTCAAGAACATTCATATCAGTTTTGTGAACCAGATCAACTGATTCACTAATAATTTTGACATGAGTTAGACATTGGTATTGCGGCTTTGGTAGATTTATAGTGGAGATCAAAATGAAAGAACAACCTGAATTTCCTAAATTTCAAAATCACTGCTTAGTCCTATTTTAAGTTATCCTAGCAGGAGTAGAAGAGCAGATTTGTAAGTGTACTTCATGAATTAACTGCTTTCTGAAGCATAGTATAAAAAAAACTCAGAGGAGATATTTTAAAAAAATCTGATCAAAATCAGAGAACATTTACAGATACCTCCAATCTGTTAATCTGTTAATTTCCTTAACAATGAGACAAACACTATTTAATTGGCAGCATTCAAGATTGATTGCAAGATGGTGGGCCACTCTAAGGTGAATAAAACCCTGTGAGAGGAGGTTGTTCCTTCAAATTTTGTGCAATGAAGATTAATAATATATATATATATTTTTTTAAATTACGTTATTATTCTTTAATTGTCATCTCTGCTGTAGAACATATCACATAAGTTGTATGGATCATATACTATTTTATGTATTTTACTAACTAAGATGTGGTAAATTTGTAGTGCCTAATCTGCTCTTGCTCCACTGAGTGTTAGGTTTAGAGGTGGAGCTTCATGCTTTTTTCGAATACAAGTTTGTTTTTGTATGAATCAAATTTTCTGAATTATGCAAAATCGCTGTTTTCACATGAGAACGGGCTGTATGGGTTACTTCTGTGTTTATTTTATGGTGCTTCTGGAATATCTCTAATAATTTATGAGAAAAACAACTGGTAACACTTTAGTATAGAAACCAGTTCTCACTATTAACTAGTTACTTATTAGTGTGCCTATTATTAACATATTGGCTGTTTATTAGTACTTATAAAGCACATATTCTACATGACCATATTCTACATCCCTAATCCTAACCAATACCTAAATTTAACAACTACCTTACTAACTATTAATAAGCAGCAAATTTTTTTTTGAGGCAAAAGTCATAGTTAATGGTTTGTTAATCTGTTTGTTAATTTATAATGTAGTTGTTATTATCTTATATAGATTCATAAGGCACTATCTTCTGTTGTCAAATCTAAATTTTATGATTTTTAATTTATAGACCATTGAAGCAACTACATAAGAAGTAAACTGGTTGTCATCCCATACACCATTCATCTCTTGTAAAACTAGAACATATGAAAAATGGTAATGTGAACTTACCTTTGCTGGCTATCCTAGACTACTCTATCTAATTATGATTGATATGGGACACATCCATAAATCACTTTTGTAGACCTACTTTTGACAGTAGTTCATTACTGGGGATGACTAAAATCTTAAAAAGCATTGTATTTGTATTAATTAAAAGATTATGTCAAATTGTGTTGGGTAATTATAATATTCATCCAATCATTTCCCCTTATTTCATGAACATTCCTACATCTATGGACTGTTGATTCTTCCCATATATAGCATGGCTAATTTAATCAAAGGAACAGAGATGTGTTCCTCTGTATATCTTTGTAACTGCACACAGAGAACACGTAAACTTAAGCTTGAGCAAGCACAGTTCTTTCTAAACCCTTGTCAAATAAAGTACTGTTTTATTAAGCCATTCATCCATCTACACAAGCTTTTCTGCCACCATTGTTCCTTCATTTTCAGTTCTCTGCAGAAGACTTTGTAACTGAGGAGCTGAAATAAAGGTGTCCCATTAAGATGACTATTAGGATGAGCCATCGTTCAGTTATTTGAACAAACGCGTACCCATCTCAATCTTCCCACTCTGTTTTCCTAAGCACCACAAAGCACAAGTCTAACCCCCTGGTGCTGGGTCTCTTACCACAAGACAATAAACGTATGATGAAATAAAAACGTGTGATTCATCAAAATCAACTCCAGACTCTGCTGCCCAACAAATTAAACAATATTTCATAATCACTCTGCGAGGCTGACAATGGACGCCAATTTGTAAGTAAGGGCACCTCCGTACCGGGAGTGTTGTCTTAAACGCACGGCTGGGCGGTGTGTAGTTAATTACCAAGGCTGGACATGCTCTAGTGGCCACAGACACTCCCGTCGTACCTGTCCAATCAACCGCTTTGCAGCCAGGCTCCTACCAACACTTCATTTATCTTGTCTCAGTGTAGGGGGGCTAATTACTGCGCTGCTAACACCCCTCCACATGCGTACACACACACTGCACACCCAGTGTCCCATTGCTTGTCTTTTTTCTGAGACGCCATGGCACTGGTCTGGGACAGAGGAGTTGGCCAATTAGTCTTCCATTAAGGCTATCACAGCTCTCTGGGAAGCCTCCCATCAGCTCAGGGCACGGGTGCACTGAAGGGCCTAATAATCTGCTATATGGGTCTGCGGCTTCGGTTAATCTGCTGGGAGGGGTGAAAGAGGAGTAGAGGTCAAAAAATATATTTTCACTGGAAGAGTGTCAAGAACTGCAATGCTAAGGGTCAGTTAAAAACCCCTCCCACCTCCACCGAAGACCCAACGTGAACCTGAAGTGATTAGCCATTCTCTTCATCACTACAACTGTGCTTTTTTTGCGTATAGTAGGTAATGTAACTAATTGGAAATACTTAGGTGTAACAGACAAAAACCTTTTCAAATTTTCTGAGGTGAAATTTGTCTAAATGTAGTCCGTGATTAGTTCAGTCATTAAGCTGATTTACTTGAAACATATTCTGTGTAGTTTGCATATTCGTCTTCAGAAACTAATTACAATGGGATGTAGAGCATTGTAATCTGTGATTAAAAAGAGTGTACGGCAGAAAAATAAATGGATTAAAAGAAATCACGGCAACTAGTGTAATAAAAACATAAATAATCATACGTTGCGGTACATCAGAGACATGCAAGAGTAATTGTCTAGTTGTAGTTATTTCGAGTGGAAGGGGTGTGGAATAGTGGGTTTTGATGGTTGGATTAATAAAGAAAAGCCACCGCCAAAAAAATTACCCAATTCCGGGCCTGGTGCAGCTGTTGGTGAGAGGAGTGTAATTGCGTCAGTGGCGTCTTGGCCATCCCCTGAAGCTCGCCCCTAAAGCAGTTAGCTCTTAGCCTGCGCTTGGGCGTCATCATTTTCTAGTACCCATCCATCTTCCAACTCCGATTAATTCTTTTCATTCTGGCACCTCTCTCATAAATCCTGGCACACTTAATTAATTTCACTGGCAACGCAGGGACCGCCATAAAGTGGAACTGTTCACACAAAACCCCATATTAATTATGCTATTTTACAGCAATCTCATTGAAAGCTGTGTTTCATCTTTCATAATTACATTTCCAACAACAATGGGGGCAACAAAAGACTCTAATTATGGATTTGGCACGCTGCTACTTCACAATAAGTCAACGGCGAGCAGCGCTAGAAAACGACTCGGGAGGTTACGGCGGAGGATCAATGACTAGCTTTTATTATTGCTATTATTGTTGTTATTATTATTTAGCAGCGGGAAGAGACATTGTGATACAGCGTGTGCTTAGGCATTTTGGCTCACCCGTGCTATAAATCTCGTTAACAAAACAGCAAGCACTGTTGGCCAACTCCTCGTTTTAGTGGCTAGTTTGATCATGGTTAAGGAGCTACTTACGAAATGGATCAGTGCCTGTTGGTTAGGCTACTGGGTTGGGTTTGCATGAACAGCTAGGCAAATGCAAATACCTTTTTTTTTTTTTTTTCGAGAGTGACTGCTGGAAACAAACAGTTTAGGGTTCTTTGATAGTGAGGACACTGAGGGACTGACAACATTAACCTGTAAACTGATACATTATATAAACTAAATATGCTTGTGTATCAGCAAAAGTGGTGGACCACAAAAAAATGCCAAACAAGAAGTGGACCTTCAGGTCTGGGCACAAGAAAGACCTGAAGATTTTGCTGGCTGGCAGCACTAAGGTTCTACTGGAATAAGAGTAACTAAACTCTGCTGGAAAGTGGTCTTCCAGGTGCAGGATTGGACACCCCTGCTGTAGAAGATCTGGGATGCATTTCCTTAAAAGCATTGTGAGCTAAGTTGAGAGACGATTGGTGGAAAAGGTTCTACAATCTACTTATGCTTACGATGCTTTTGGGAAAAGCAGCCCTGGTGCTTAAGAAGGGGCATCTCATTAACCTTAAGAATTGTTTTGAGAGGATGGTGCACTTCCAACCTCTCGTCCCAGACCAATGTGTTCAATTCCACTCCTGGAGGGCCACTTTCCTGCAGTGTTTAGCTCCCAAATATCAGCCTGAAAGTAATCCTGAAGGCCTTTATTAGCTGGTTCAGATGTGTTTAATTAGGGCTTTGCCTAGCTGGTTCTCTAGGAGAAGGACTTGACACCCCTGCCCCAGACCATGTGGAGTCTACACCGACCAAGACAAAGCTGGCACCACTGAATGCACATACTCCAGTGCATTCAACCCCATCTGTGCAAATGGATGGCACCACAGTGTCCTGGATCATGGTGCATCTTAATAGAAGTAGTTAATGCGAGTCCAAGACTGCTGTACCTGTCTCCAATAACAATTCCAATATAACACTAACATGTAAATGCTGTCATGTGGTGCAAGAATTAACATAATTTGCTGATAATTATGAAGAAAAACAAGTTAGTGGTGGATTAATGGGGTTCCACAGAACCAGTAGGACAAAAAATTATTCAGGGACACCACATTGAAGTCAACTATCTGATTAGTACCTGATTAATACAGTTAAACAACAAACTGGACTGCACAGACAACAATTGTTCTGAGGACAGGTGGACCGTATGACACATGAACAATTCTTACTAATTACAAATGACTGAAAGCATTCATTGTAAATGAATGGACTAATATATGTACTTATGGTACACTGTGTTATTTTGTAGTTTGTGCACTGTGTGTATAAATGCTGTTTACTTTTTTTGCATTGTACTCTGAACTTTTTTCATACTCCAAATTTGAATGTACTGTTGTACAGTGAATAAACACAACTATTCGTCTTGTCAACAACAGTGTCTAAAAATAGTCATGGAAACCTAATTAATGTGGACTTATTTTCCATTGTGGTTAGTTCTGCAAAAGCCTGTAACTAGATTGGGTCTACATCCAAGTCTGAGTATGCGGTATACGTGTGCTACTGTGTGTCTCCAGTTCTTCCCAATGGAGGCCAATGGTGATCAGTAGAGGTTAAAAATTACATATCACATCTCTGCACCCATTGGTCTCTCCTCTGCTCCATGACTGGCTCCACGGGGTCCCACGGGTCGGCCTCTCATTCCTGCTCCACACCCGCTGCTCTTTTGAGGCTCTGCTGGGATCCAGGGCAATTACCCGTCTCATTTAATTGGCATTATCATTTTAGCGTGCTGACAGAGATGGATCACCACGCTTGACCAGACCACTAGAGTCTCCAAAGAGAGGGAGAGAGTGAGAGAAAAGAGAGGGAGGGTGTAGTTAAAGAATGCAAAAGAGGTTCAAATCACAACAATTAAATTCTCTGAATTACTTGATATGTAATATAATTTAGTTATTTGTGGATGCATGCACATTTAGCCATGAATATAACCATTCCAGTCCATCCAGTTTTATCAATTCCAGTGCCATAATAGCAAATCATTACTGGTGTTGAATATAAAGTACACATGACAAATTAAAGCAAATACATATTCTAAAACCAACCAAACATGTTCAATATCCTCTGACTGAATGGAATCATATTCTGAAGCTAAAAAGGTCTGTGGCCATTGTGCACTATGCAACACCTTCTGTGAAATCTTTCAGCTCTGTCTTGCTAAATCTGCAGATTGGCTTGGACTTTTAGCAACTGGTGTCTATTCTTCCATACTACAAATTGTGGCAAATATTTTAGCAAACGTTGTTTAGTGCATTCCAGCCTTTGCTTGCTCTACATTTGTTTATAACCTCTAATTGTGGTTTGTTGAGGAAAGGTGTGCCATTACTTTTTATGCTTGTAGGTCAAAAATTGGTAAAAGTGTGAAGGAGTCATATTTAAGGGTTTGATAATTTCGTAGGAATGAGCCCTTTTGACCACCTATCAACTGCCCGGAACTGCAATTGCAACTGCACAGCAGTGCACTAAAAACCATTTATAACAACCCTGGAAACAACACCCTGGTGTAGTGGAGGCAATTTTTGTATGGTCAAATTCTGACTTGTCACATGAATCTTTCCTGTGACAAAATTTACGGTTTGTCCCTGTGACAGCTTCACAAACATGTAAGCCCTCTGTGATCTTCATTCAGTGTGAATGACACTAAAGAAA
This sequence comes from Labeo rohita, assembly GCF_022985175.1. Classification (NCBI taxonomy): domain Eukaryota; kingdom Metazoa; phylum Chordata; class Actinopteri; order Cypriniformes; family Cyprinidae; genus Labeo; species Labeo rohita. Next base: position 30,393,946 of record NC_066891.1, on the reverse strand, counting down.
ACAAGATTAGAGAAGAAAAAAGACAGGTATGGAGAGGAGCAAGAAGGAGATGAGGTAGGCATGGTAAGAATTGTGTATTACTTAAACTCAGGCTCACTCGGTCTTAACAAGCGAACATGCTGTGCTGCTATAACTCACTGCCGCTAAACCTGTCATCCGAATTAAGAGGCCCCATTAGATCTGCCTGTTTCAAAGCCTGTGCTAAATTAAAGGATGAGAAACACTGTGGATCCCCAGGGCCATGAAAGAGCATATAATCTGAACGACTTTGTGAATCATCAGTCTTGGGAATTGGTTTATTTTGAATTGCTTTGCATCATCTTCTTCTAACTCCCTCACAGTTTGCACACAATGCTTGCATTTACACAAGCAACTTTTCTTGTTTTTGTTTATGAAATACAGACAACAGGATATGTTTTAGCCAATCTGACCTCATGGGAAAGCATAACTATGTTACAATGTGATTCATATGGAAATTATTTTTAGAAAAAAGTAAGCACCCCTAACCATCAGTGGAAATGCAAGAATGGCATCGTACAAATTCATACAATTTAGCCACCAGTTCACTGAAACATAAAATGGTAACAAATTTTCATGAAAGTGTGTGTTTTCTAGCATTAGCATATATTTCTTTTCCTGTGAGTAGTTACCTCTGCCTAGAAATTTAAGGCATGTCGGTGTTCGTTCATGTAAGTGACGCTTGAGTAATGTGAATTATCAAAGACAAGCTGTATTATGCATGCCAGGCTAGTAAGTAGTTGGCGATGTCACTTTGTAAAGAAGCACAACGCACCTGCGCACATACCTATAGACTGAACATGTAATACGCATAGACATGATGTCATCAGTTTCACAAATTAGCATTTTTGTATTTTGCATGGAGATGATAAATGTATCGATTTCAAAACAATAAATAAATACATTTATTAGCTAATAAAAATTTACTTACATTGCATGAAGATTGCAGTCATATTAGTGGCCTAATTAAATCTCTTTTTGAGGATGCTCCCCCCATTAATTGGACCCACAGTCAATCACAGAAGTGGTAAATGCTGTGTGACTATTACTCGTTAACCAAAGCAAAATTATGTCTTGATGACACTGCTTTGCTAATAGCGCCACATTGATGCGCACAATCCCATAGCTGTGATGTGATAAAAATATTTCTGGAATTGAGTGCCAATGATCAAAGATGGCAATGTGCTCATATACTTTGAGGGTTGCATGCGTCAGCCAAGCAACTACCATTGAGGTGTATGAGATATATGCTAACAAATAGCTTTCTCTGCATATTACACTGTAGACCTCCATTGCAAAACATAAACAAAACCAAAAAAATGACTACACCTTTCATCTGCTCTGTCTCAGCGATGTACATGTGCATTCTGGGCGGTTACCACCAGTCAGGCGGAGACACGAGACCGATGATGACATTAGGAAATAAACCCAGACATGCTGAGCCACGATCACCTCTGCCGGTGTCTCCTGTGCTCTTAAGAGCCACACGATGTCCATCCTGTCAAGCAGCCCACACTGTATGAAAAATGGAAAGCGTAAGAGAGACACTAATAAAAATAGCATTGAGAGTGGACAGGAAGCACTGCTTCATTACTCACCTCCCTTTCCTGGCCTGCTGTTGTACAAATGTGCTACATGCTGCACAACCATGCATCACCATCGGCTAAAAAACAAATGGGCTGTCGGCCCCGTATTTACCTCCGATTGTTCATGCACTCTCACATACACTTGTGTGAGACGTAAATATGACCCAAACAGACTCAGTCCATCTTCTGGACAACACTCTAGCCATGTGCTGGAAGTGGGCAGGACAAATTTGTTCACTGGGAATAGACTTAATGTTGTAATTGAGAGTTAAAGCTTCAGTACTACGTGTTCTACAGAAAGGGTTTCAAACTACCAGCCTGCTGGCCAAAGTTAAATTCAGACAGCAAATCAATTTACACTTCTAGCATTTTGGTGTTTAATGTTAATAATATAAATAATTAGTGTAGAGTACAACTAAAGTACAGTTGTGCAAAATGACTTGTTGTGAGCCTAAAACATGTAAAAGCACAACAAACAAACCCCATCCAGAACCTCAAACCCAACCCTTCCCTTCACAGAAAACTTTCTGCATTTTTACAATTTAAAATAAAATATATATATATATATATATTTTGTCAGATTTTGCTCACTTTTGGGTATGAATTTGTCTTCAATTATGGTACACACACACATTTTAAAATGCTTGCTCTTAATGCTCTATATACATCCAGCTACAGATATATGTCCAAAAAATTAAACACTGCACAAATGTACAATCTGAGCTGGCTGAAATGTTTTCTGTGTGTGTGGAACTGTTGAGTTAAGTGGGCTACAGGTGATGTGTGGGCTTCACCATAATATGTCATACTTCCATCAGGAGTCCATTGCTACAGGAAGTGACTTCTAGACGGTGGGTGGAGTGATTGGCTCCAAAAGCTTCTGCCCTTCCTCTCTATTTCTATTGCACTCTTTTTCACTTGCTGAGATCCATGACAGATTTGGTTCAGAGTATTAGACAGGCAAGCTCACAGCCAAGAACACTGGACGTGTATGTTTTTTCCTCAAGTATACTTTGGGCAAAATTTGCACAGGAAACCAGAGCAGGAAACTCTCCCCTGTAATTACCAAACCAAGAGATAAGTCCCACATTAACTCCCCCTATCTTTTTCAACATCTGTCTCTCTTTCTCTCTCACTTTATTCCTGTATATGCTTTCTGTAGTGATAGAGTGCTGAAAGCATATACAGGAAAATCACTTAAAAGCCCTGTCTGTTAAAGTATGATAAAGATAGCAGGAGAGAATATCATAAAACCTGATCACACCCAACCACTGCACCAACAGAGATTTTAATGACATTGGATTCTAAATACATGATGTTGGTCTCCTCATTGCAGTTATAACAGCTTCCACTCTTCTAGGAGGACTTTCCACAAGATATCAGAGTGTTTCTATGTTTTTTTTTTGTTTTTTTGTTTTTTGCCCATTATCCAGCAGAGCATTTGTGGACTCAGGAACTGATGTTGGACAAGAAGACCTTCCTTCCATTTTATCCCAAAGGTGTTAGATAGGGTTGAGGTCAGGGCTCTGTCAAGTTGTTCCACACCAGACCTATCCAACCATGCCTTTATGGACCTTGCTTGCTGGACCTTAATTTGTGTTCTGAAGATGAACAAAGGTCTTATACTTTTGGAACGACATGAGTAATTAATGTAATTAAGAGATAAACGACATGAGTAATTAATTTTCATTTTTGGGTGAACTATCTCTTTAAGAAAATGTATTATTATTATTATTAGATAAAATAGGACCTATACATGCTTCACTATCACTGGAGAAGAGAAATGAGGATATAAATACTGCGGATGAAAAGAAAACTGGTAGAAAAGCGTAGGTGCATATTTCATAGAACACAAATTTTGAAAGCAAAGGGACAGAAATGGTTAAAGTGTTACAATCGTACAAAACAAGGGTTCTTTAAAGCACATGGTAGTGATGATACTCCTAAGGCTTGGAAATAGCAACAAAGTCATGCTGTTGGGAGCACAAAGAGAAACTCATTTAATTTATGTGGCACGTGGGCTGGGATGGCAGTGATACATGGTTTGGTTCAGCGATTGATAAAAGAGAGGAAATTTCTTGGAAACATTCACCATTGCAGATATGGATGCAATACATCACCTATATACAAACAAAAATAACTAATAAACATCCATTCTATATGATACAGTGACTAAACATAGACCAAATAATGACTTCTTAAAAGAATTCTGGAAGAGATTATGAAAGACTTTTAATTAATGAAATGCAGACAAGAATGAAAAGCACAACAAACGAAAATTATTGCAATTAGGTCATTTAAAGAATTCCACTTCAAAAGCACTACAATACAACACTCATTTACACAGATTAACACATTCAATCTGTGTTCAGTTTCAGACTCACATATTTCCAGTGCATGGTTCAACCAAACCAGTAAACAGGCATGGGACATTCACTTTTCCTTCTCAGTACGCAGGTCCAGGTGCTTAGTTCTGCCAGATTAGAAAGCAATTAAAGAGCAATTATAAGAGAGAAAAAGAGAAACAGATACAGATCACAGAAGAGCTTCGGATAATGCCTGCTGAGCAGAAATGGGATTCTAACCTCAAATAAAAAAAAAAAAAAGACATCACCAGTTAAGCTCGTCCATAATCCAACTGTTTCTTACTCTTCTAACAGTGAATTTAAATACATAAATAAACAGATTTAATTAGAGCAAAATAATATAAGTTACCAAATTTCAATTAGCATAAGAATACAGGAAACAACTGGTAGAAAATGTCTGCTTTACATAATCTACAACATAAAAATGCACATTGCAAAATGCATTCATTTTTAATGCAGTGAAAGAATTAGCAATGATTTGGTTATTTGCTTTCTCAACTGTATATATATATATATATATATATATATATATATATATATATATATATATATATATATTATATGTTTATATGCTCTAATTTCTGTTTATGCACTTCACTAAATCTCACAAATGCATCAAGTCTCCCCTGCACTTTCATGATGTTAGGCAGTGCATGTGAAAGTATTGTGCTTAAAGTGTTTATGCAAAAAAGTGCAAAGCTTGCTGTACAATTTAGCTTAGTTTTTAGCAGGCATCTGTGTATAAGAGCCTGCAATAATATGAACTAGAAAAAAAATCTACCATTCCTTTTTCTTGATAGGCATCAAAGGCTGTGCTTTTCCTATCAGATCTTTAATATCCCTCAAATTTACAGCATGTCAATGATGCAGAGTCTTAATGCACTCCGTGACGGACAAAATGAATGTGTGTCAGGCTCTGGCTTTATGAAGCATCTTTTTCATTTGGACTAGTTCAATCCAATATACCAGCAAGACTTTTAAATGGTCACCGGTGGTATTTGTTTATAAAATCCCTCGTGTGCAGTCATTACTTAGAGCTGCACACACACACACACACACACACACACCCCATCACCACCGAAACCATTTAAGAGAGAGAAAAATCACATTTCATTTATAAAACCAATAAACAACCCCCTGACTTCCCCACCGGCAGTTTCCATTTGATTTGACGAACAAACAAATAAATAAATAGGAATAAAAAATGAGTGAATAAATAAACAGAACTAAGAGGAGTAGATGAGGAGGTGTAGGACGAGGAGGTTGGGGGAAAGAGGAGGGGTGCTCAGGGAACGTCTTTGTTGTGATTCGTATCCCAGATGGATGGCTCTTACAGCGCCGCGTATTTATTTTTCCGGGGAGCTACGTGGGAAGATTTGTTATTCCCTGGCGTTCCCTAGTTTTTCACATTGCTCTACATCCCGGGCTCCATATTTCATCCGTACACCCCCAATTCCCAAACAGATTTATTTACAAGCTATATTCAACCCCCCCTTGTTTGCTGTTTCTTTTTTTGTTATCATCTCTCTCTCAATCGTACGCAGGTTTCTCCTCCATATTTGTACCTGTTCGAATTTCTGTTTGTGTGTGGTGGTGAACTGATATACATATGTAGGCCTACGCTATAATTCTGTCATTTGTGGTTAGTAAATGAGATCACTTACTAAGACTCACAGGTCTTGGATACACACAAGGGTCATTTATGTGAAAAAATATTGCGCACTTTCAAAAGGTACACTTTTGTACTGTATTTACTCTTAAAGGCTGCATATTAATACATTAAAGGTACATATTAATATCTAAATGGTACTAGTAAAGGTACAGACCCAGTGACAATTTTTGTACCCCTTTTCGTGGTTTGCATTATTTCATTTGTTCATTTAGAAAACTTGTTGTTGTATTCTCACACTAATTGAAATGTCTTTCCTCAAATTCATTTGTTTATTGTTTGAAAGACATATAATAGATGGTATAATGGAGTTGCCGGTTAGTATAATTTTCAAGTTGGGCATTAAGGTTTATGATCCTGCAGAAATTGAAAAGGATTAGAAGATGAATGAGCTTGTCTGAGGTGATGTCTGTTTTTATATTCATACAGTAAAGGTACATATTAGTATCTAAATGGTCTATTTTGGTACCTTTTGAAAAGTGAGAGTGTACTGTGTTTCTAAAAACTGTTGTTGTCACAGTGAATAAAGCACACTTGTATGTTTCATACATGTGGAAAAATATATGGTGTATGCGTGTGGGAAAAGCACATGTGTATCTATAACTAATGATTCTGCATTATACAGAGAAATCAAACTACAGCCAGCGCTATAGGCCTCTGCCTGACTGCCTCTTACTAACATCATACCAACATTAATCAGACATGATGGAGGATGAGGGCTTACACACATCGTTCATTTGTGTGTGTGTGTGTGTGTGTGTGTGTGTGTGTTTGCATGTTCTCACTCTGTCCCCATCCCCCTTTCCCAAAACAACTACATCTTCTATCACTTTGGCACAGATGCACTATGCCGAGTCTAACAGATGCATAATAAAAAAAAATCTAATAAAAGTATATGAGAGGAGATGTATCCTTTTGCATTTAAACTATGAGAAATGGTTTGTCCATTAATGCTGAAGAAACTATAACTTTTTAACTGCACCTTCTAACTTTTCCATAGTGGAGGAAGAGTGAAATACATTGGTATGATGGAACAGTCCATATTCATATGTTTTGGTAAGGAATGGAGCGAACCATTTGAATTTGTGGGGGGAGAATGGAATGCATTCAAACTCTAATATATCAAGGCTAAACGGCCTTGTCTTTGAGTAAGGGGTGAGAAAATCTCTTTCTCTCTTCCTTTCCTTCTTCCCCTCTCTCTCTTCTTCTCTCTCTCTCTCTGCAGTTATCTGAGAAGAGATAATCTTGTAGTTCAAAGGGTTTCCCACTAAATCACAAGATTATCACAGCATGCAGGTAAACTAGCAAAAAACAAAAAAAAAAAAAAAAAAACCAAAACAACAGTAGTTATGCCAACACATGGGACTAAGCTGTATTTATTTATTTATTTATTTAAATTCATTTGATATTAATTTTGTCCGAATCTGATGGTACACTCTTAAAAATAAAGTTTTTTTTTTTTTTTTTTTTTTCTATGGTTTCATGAAGAACCTTTAACATCAGTGGAAACTTTTCTGGACTTTAGTAAACTGAAAATAATATTCTGAAATAATAATAATAATAATAATAATAATAATAATAATAATAATAATAATAATAATATTATTATTATTATGACTGAGCAAAAACACTACTGTATTACTGAACAGCTCAACAAACAAACAAACAATAAATAAATAAACAGATAAATAAATAAATAGCAATTCAATAAAATCTAATTTTTTCCTTACCCCCGTCCACTCTTTTTAAACATTAAACTCTTAAAATCCCCGTCTATGCTTCCTAGCTCTGTTTACACCCCCCTAGCCCGTCTGTGCCCACCCTCCTCTTCCTCTCGGGCTCAGGGTCATTCATCACGGGGCAGGAGTGGAGCCCGGGGCCTGCGGGCTGCTGTCAGGTGCTCACATCGGCCCTTTGTGCCGGCCCGCAAACAAGTGTCGGATCAGCAAAAGTCTATTAAAGGCTGGTGGGCTTTTCACAAGCAATTGGCAGCGGGTCACTGACTTCACTGCTCCGACTCTCTGGACCCTCTTTGTGTCGCCGGCGTGCCGTGACAGATCCCGGCAAGATTAATGATTTTTAGCGAGCATTTCTTTTTTATTTTCACCACCTCTCCTCCTCTTCTGCTCATCCGCCTCCGTCACCGCGCTCTCTGTCTCCCAACTCAAAATTATTCACATTATTAGAAAGTTTGCGCTTTCCTCTCATTTCCCATCGCTTTTCCTCGCCGCCTGTATCAAACTCTGTCAACTTTCTGTGAAACTCCGACAGTATTTCGGTGATGTAAGGTAATCATAGCAAATCTATGTTACATTACCATATTCCAAAAAATCGCTTTTGTTTTTCGAAAGTGTTGGGAGACAGTGCATTGTATAAAGTCGAAAAACTACCCTAACTCACACACTATAAAGTGAGGTCAGTGCACTTCAATGCCACTGAGCACCGCTTTTCTACCTAATACTGATCTATTTCCAGTGTTTAAAATAAAGTCTTTTCTGTTTCTGATTACGCAGACAATATTCTTATTCTATGTCATACAATAATATATCCATATTTTACTGAATTTTGGATCAGGCGCAAAATATGAAGTACATAATTCATAAAATATTATTTTGCATTACATTTAAGCACATTACTGTTGCCACAACAGAGACAGACATAAAACTTTTGTTTAATATTTTTATTTTTATTTTTTTTTTGGGGGGGGGTCATGAATAACACAAATATCTTGAATTGATTATATAAATAATATAAATGTAATATTTTACCGCTTTGAGATTTGTTGTAATATAAACGCATGTCTTATTCGTAATCACATTGGTTGGAAATAAAGTGCGCCCGATAATACGAATAATAATAACCGCTTAATCTGGCACAAAGCCAAAAAGCAACATTTTGAAATATCGTTTTTCCAATCATTTGTATTTTCTAATACCCCTGTATTTTAGGTCTCTTTTAGGTGCATTCATATAGTAAATTATGGATATTAATAATAAAGACAGTATATAACGATGATTGATGATAATGAGGTAGTGATTATCATGTAGGTCAGACAGAATCCTTAAGCCAGAGATAAACCATAATTCCATGTCTAATAGCTGTATCCTTAATTTTTCCTTAGTCACTAGTACATCATAATTCAAAGCCTTCTTTGACTGACAGAGCCGTATTTTATAAAGGCGTGCACGAACTGTTTTCTTTTCTAACAACTGAGAAAGTCGGATTATGTTAATAGACGTGCATGTTTAATAATACCGTGCAAAGTACTAGTATTTATCTCTTTTACGTGGCGCAGTATCAGAACAAAGTGTTCGATGTTATAATAAGATGATTTCATAAAATACATTGATGCCAGAAACAGCAATGCGTGCAGTTTTCTAATAAAATCCCACGTGTCTTAAAATAAGTGTCAATCACAAATAGGCCATCGCTTTTTGGGTCAAATATGAATTTGTCTCAAACAGTGGAAGTGTAATGTTACATGTAACTTTTCGAATAGAGCAAATGTGACACTTTTTTTTTTTTCACGGAACCTGAATATGTACATTCATTTATTCATTCATTCATTCATTCGTGTGTTTGTTTGTTTGTTCTTTGCTCGTTTGTGTTTTAACAACTGCCAAGCTTGATTTAGTCTCTGCTCAGGTGTGTCTGCAGGTTTTGTCCACTAGGGGCGTCATACTCTTGTAAATATTTCGGCTGCTGGTTGTGAAGTTACTGACTTTGTGAAAGTGGATCGCTCTCTGATTTCATCCGGCGTCACTGCGCTACACATTCGATATCAAATCACCTGCACTCGGATTCGTCTGTCGTCTTTTTCTCCTCGATATTCTATAGCATGTACCAGAGCAATGTAAGTCTAAATATGTGTCTTTATCCCTTTATCCCTATTATATCAACTGCTGATCTGCTTGTCTATTTATTTTCCGTTCGTGTTTGAATGCGTTGCTGATTCTATCTTCTATATTACTTTTACACGCATTTATACGCTGATAATGTTTATAGTGTAAACACTTTCGCTTAAAAAAGTAAACATGCTTTGAATCTCTTGAGTAATTATTTTTAAACGCTTCCACTGATAATGCATTATTACATCACATTAGTATTATTTTAAAGATGATAACACTTTTTCATTGGTTTGAAACGTAAATAAAATGTGTGTATTTTATTTTTAATTTTTCTTTTAAATATGGAATTTCATGACATGACTGTAACTGGCAGTAATAAGAAGAATCTTCAAGAGACGTTGTTTTGTCACGTCTCGATTTTCAGTAACGCTAAATTTATTCAAGTTTTTTTTTTTTTATAGTCGTGTCTGTTACATATTGATAACCACCTCTTCTAATAGATGATGTATTCTGTTTTCCACTATCCTCTTCTAGAAAGCAGAGCACGAGACCTTTCGCAACCGCCCATTACCTGTGTGTGTCCCAGGAGGAGATGAAGAGGAAACAAGAGAAGACAGAATAATTTCTCTGTCTGTCTGTCTGTCTGTCTGCATCTCTCCTTCCCACACACACGAACACACACGCACAGATCTAATGAAATCATTTAATATTAAATGTCAGTTTTCCCATGAAAGTCTTTTGCAATGTTATGAACTAAAAACAACAAAAATGCACTCGACATGCCATCACACTTGCAAAAAATCCAGTCATGAGTTACAGTGAGAGTAGTGAATATTTCATACTTATCTTAATGTCAACGGCTGAACGTCCTATGTCCTTATGAGCGGTAAAAACAAAAACAACAACAACAACAACAACAACAACAAAAAAAAGTAGCCAAAAACAGCATCCTTTCCAAGCCAGGCATCTGAGGCCTGGGACATCCACCGACATGCGGTCCATAACGTCTCCCTTTGACAACTGCTCTATGGAACATCTCTGGGCTGATTTTATTTCTCTTATTCATTCCTAAAAATCGTAGGATGGGAATCTCATTAGGCCAAATAAGCGTGCATCAACACTTTTTCCGCTGTCCATAAGCAAGAGGATCACTTAATAGATCATTAACCACCAATATGCTGCTGACATGAGAGTTTTTCAGCATCTCCTCTCCATTAGAGAGAGAGAAACCAGTAGCGGGGAGTCTGAAAGAATCAGAGCGCATGACTGTACGGGCCCGATGCCGCGTGATGGGGCCCGGTACCGGCAGATTGAACAGGTTTCCTCGACTGATTTATGATCGTTTGGAGTGATGCGGTGTGAGATCTGGCTTTTAGGGGTTTGTATTAGTAAACAGCGATAAAAGAATTAACAGCTGACATTGTAGCTGACGTGGAGATGCGATGCAGTGACATGTTTTGTGACATGGGTGAGTAAAATTCGCAATGAACGACAAAAAGAAAAACATATTTTACATGATAGTGGATACAGACTTAAAATACAATTTAAATAGCTATTTACAAAACCATATATTAAATACATATATATATATATATATATATATATATTAAACGTGAAGGGATACGTAATAATTGGTAAGTGACGCTTGAATAATAATGTAAACATACAATTTTTGCATTTTTTTTTATTTTGCCGAATAAACTGACCAGACTAATTGCATCGGATTTTTTTTTAGCAGGATCATTTCTGCTACTCTTTCTTAAAGTTAGTTATATTAATACCTGATCAAAGACGGCGTAATAGTAAATGGCAAATAGCGGAAAATGCGTAAAGGAGTCAAATAAAAATAGGGGAAATGAAGGAAAGGAGGAAATGTCATTTATTAACTAAATAAAGAAAAGTAAATATAGAATTTGTCTGTCCTAAATAGGAATAAAGACAGTAAGGCTTTATTAAGGTTAGTCGTATTTGCATTCTACTTAGTGATATTTAAGCAGTAAACTTTATGTAAACATTTCAATAAATACTTAATGTATTTGCGTATTTGACTTGTGCCTAACAAAAATAACCAGTAGCCTTAAACACAACGCTGGAACCATGTCTGTTATGAAAGATGTATTATCAATACACTCGTTGATGCACAATGCGTCTTTTACTCGAACGCAAAAGTTTTAGGTCTAGTAACTTTAAATTTCATAGTTATGCTAAATATTTATTTATTATCATTAATCCTTACTTTTTCACAGATAAACTAACTTATCTTAAATTCATGCCGCCCTATATAAATATAAGACGAGCAGCAGCGCACGAAACGAGCGCACGGCAGGTGAGAGCGGCAGTGATCGGATGCGCCACATGAGGGCAGCGTTGGGTGAGTTTTCATGAATCTAGCGTCATCCGCAGCGCAATAGCAGCCTTTCTCTTCAGCTTGTCGTGTTGGAAATTCAGAAGTCAATAAATATAACAATAACACATACACCTGATGGGTCCCAGGCGTCCTCGTTCACGCAAATCACCATCATCATTAATACAATTTACAACAACGACTTTGAATATCTCTGTGATATTTACTAGCAGCCTATATTTTTAATAAATAGCCTATGCTAAATAATAATAATACTTTTTTTTTTTTTTTTTTTTTTTTTTTTCTCAAATCACATAAACACATACATGTTTGTTTAGTTGAGTACTTTTGACACAGGTGATTAAAGCTTTACTGTCATTAGGATTTAACGACAACTGTGTTGAATGAAGCATTGCGCAAAAGTTGGTTGATGTAACAAGCTGCTGTTTCATGTTTACAGAATAACTAATTAAAATAAAACACTTTCACAAAACATCTCAATGGTTTGTTTTCATTTTAAACGTGCAATGAAACTAGCTCATTTAGAGTTGTTTTAAAACCGGATCCGGATGCAAGAGCATAAAATAGAGTAAAAGTTTTTATAAGAATGCGACGTTTTGAAAATATGGCCAGTTCCAGCATTTTGACTTTGCATGTAGTACAACACAAACGGCAGCTCGTTAGGCGCGCATATCCAATCAGTCAATACACGAAATACCACTCTCCCTTTCTTCATCCCGTCAGGCGACAACACACAAACAACGCTCATTATGCTAATTCCCCCGATCTGACTGGTCGCTAGCCTCCTCTGACGTCACGGGCGCGTAGACTATAACAGTACAGAGGGCTCTGGCGTCCTGCTACAGTCTGAATACTCAGGAGTGAGTGCGAGTGCGAGCTAAACTCTCTGCGGTGCAGAGCTGGAAAAACACAGCACCCATCCACCTCAACGCTGCTTCGCTGGCTTAAGGACATATTTTGGAGTATCCGGGATCGGGACGGGAGCCCTTGTCCGGTACTCATTTTTGCTTTTTATTTATGTTTTGAGTTCAAGTCCGGCGACGGGACTTGACTTTCTCCGGTCCTGTCCAAAGACTGCAGCTGTCGAGCTCTGTGCGTCCATATGAGGCAAATGTCTTTCGCAGTGCATTAGTCCAGAAAGTTTTTTTTTTCTTTGCTTTCTCCTGTTTGAACATTTGCGAGTGACTCTGCATGCTCCAGCGCCGGAGCGCGTCGCGTTCGGAGACCCATCCAGAAAATTGCATGCGCCAAGAGGTGGAAGAGAAGCAAAATTCGTGTTTTGCGACGCTGGTAAACACTTTGCTGAAGAACAGGGACACAATGAGCGCCGATCTCGCCATGGGGCCCGAGCTGCCCACCAGTCCGCTGGCGTTGGAATATGTCAATGACTTTGATTTGATGAAATTTGAGGTGAAGAAAGAGGCCATGGCGGGGCACGACCGCTCCAACATACGGCAGTGCAATCGCCTCCAGCCGCAGGGCTCCGTGTCCTCCACTCCGATCAGCACCCCGTGCAGCTCCGTGCCGTCCTCGCCGAGCTTCAGCCCCACGGAACAGAAGAACCATCTGGAGGAGCTGTACTGGCTGCCGGGCGGCGGGTACCCGCAGCAGATCGACCCGCAGACGTTAAGCCTGACGCCCGAAGACGCGGTGGAGGCTCTGATCGGTGCCACGGCCCACGGGCACCCTCCGCCCCCTCATGTGCAGCAGCAGTTGCAAGCAGGAGGCTTTGAGGGATACAGGGGCGCGCATCACCACCACGGCCACGCGCAGCAGCAGCAGCAACAGCAGCAGCAGCACCATCACCACCACCAATACGGCGCGATCCCCCATCACCCCGACGACCTGCCAGGTCACCCCGGCGCCCACGGCCACCACCACCATCACCACCACCACCACAGTCAGGACCCCGACAGCCCGTCTCCTACCTCGCCCGGGTCCCACCAGCAGCTCCACCACCGTCACCACCACCATCACCACCCGCACGGCCACCCCGGCCAGCAGGGTCACCACGGCGTGGGGGCCGGCCTAAACGTGGAGGACCGCTTCTCCGACGAGCAGCTGGTGTCCATGTCCGTACGGGAGCTCAACCGACACCTGCGGGGCTTCACCAAGGACGAGGTGATCCGCCTGAAGCAGAAACGCCGGACCCTGAAGAACCGGGGCTACGCGCAGTCGTGCCGCTTCAAGCGAGTGCAACAGAAGCACGTGCTGGAGAACGAGAAAACCCAGCTCATCAACCAGGTAGAGCAGCTCAAGCAAGAGATCAACCGGCTGGCCCGAGAGAGAGACGCCTACAAACTCAAATGCGAGAAACTGACCGGAGCGAACGGGTTCCGCGAGGCAGGATCCACGAGCGACAACCCGTCCTCTCCAGAGTTCTTCATGTGAGTGCGTGTGTGTGTTTCCTATGCCTGAGAGACATTGCGCTCATTCAGATAACAGCAGATACAGTACTCGTATTAGAAGAATAATCCACAAGAAATAATAATCTCATATGTAATCATCGCCACCGACCTTGGCAACTAAAATACGAAGAACATGTTAGAATGTTTTCTGGGAAATGTAGATTAGTTGCTTGTAGTACTTTTACCCCTTTCGTAGAGATCTCACAACAAAAAGAAAAGCGAAGAACTGGCTTTTGTATTTAGGATAACTTCAGATAGAACCTTCTTTCCATCATCTGGTTTGTTCTCGGTTGTTCAGGAAAAAGAAAAGAAAAAAATCTTTGTGCAAAGCGGGGAGAGAAACTTTGGACTTTTTTTCCCTCTTGGCCAGAAAAGTTGAGAGCACCACAATATGCAAAACCTCCCTTACTTCTCCTGTATAACCCGCCTGAGTGAGGCGACAGGGGGAACTTTATGCAACATCTCATTGGTTTATTGCCTGCTTGGTTATATATAGATATATATTAAAAAGAAAAGGAAAAAAACGACAAAAACAAACACATAAATCTGCATTAAGATATTAATCCTGCATGCTGGACATGTATGGTAATAATTTCTATTTTATACACTCTCTCTTTCTTTCTTTCTTTCTTTCTCTTTCTTTCTTTCTTTCTTTCTGTTCATTATGTATCATAAAGAGCATGTTTTTGATCTTTAGCTCTTTTTTGGGGATATGAGACTGGCTCTCCGGTCGCTCATTGTATGGGTTCATTTGGACTTGTAAATATATGCAACAGCAAACCTACAAACCGACGTCGAAGAGCTGATTGTTTTCCAACTTTTTTGATTTGTTTTCATGTTTGGGGAATGGATTTCCAGTGACGGGCATTTTGCAGTTGCATTTAAAGCAAGCAAACTTTGTAAAAGAAGCGCACTTTTGGGGTAATGATTTTTGGTATTGGCAGTTTTCATTTCGACTTTTTGATTGTTTCTTTGTTTTAGCAGAAACCGCCTTTAAGGAAGACATACCGCACACGCACATTTAGTCATAAGTGAATTTAAAGCACGCCTTTCTTTTGAACTGGTGCTCATAGTCTCACGTCTAGTTGTAGCAAGACACAAGAGAGTGTGTGTGTGTGTGTGTCTGTTTTTTTTTTTTCCTCTCTCCTTTTTTCATGCAGGCTGTTGCATAATCTATTGCTATTCTATAATATAAGAGCAATACTTGTAGGTCGTATCTTTTTTGATGGGTAGGATTTCAACGAATGGGCACACTTTCATCGACATTTTTTTGAGCTATATGAGCTGCCAGTTTTATAAACCAACATTTCAAAATGTAGTTATTATAATCCAGCTCGAGGGTGTAGGCTTCCTAAATCAGGGGTTTGTGTATTATTGCCTAACATGAAAACTACGCATGTATTTCAATGGAGAGTTTCAATGATCAATGTTAAATGTTTTCCTTTATTTTTTTTTCTGCCGGTCAGTAAAAAATAAGGGATTCAGGTTCTGCATAATCTCAAAATGAAAATTATATGTCTCATGTTATTGTTCTGTTTTTTGTTTGTTTTATTATTATGTCGAGATTCTGGTTCTGCTGGCCAGATGCATAGTTTTTATTTTAATGATTAAATTAACAAACTGTCAGATCATATTGAATAAGCATGGTGCTTGCATCTAAGAAATATTGTTAAAAAGTCATGCATTTAACAATCTTTTTGGTTTATTAATGATTCAACTGTGTTGAAATCAAATGTAAACTGCAGCAGCGGGTTGTTGTTTTGTTTGTTAATTTCATGTATTATGAGGGGATCAATTTTCAAATCTGTTTATATAAATGGAAAAAAATGAATAGAGTTCAATTCGGACTGTTCCATTCAGGCTGGTTTCTGTTTCGTTTTTGCTGTTTTTGGAAGAAATGGTTTCCTATTTTGCTTATTAAAGTCAGTGAAATGGCATTGATTTCGTAGCCACTCATTTTATGCGTCAATTCCTGTGTCTGTCAAAAGTTACGCAACGTTTCGGTTTACTGTATGCCGCATTCTTATCACGCATCACTGCAATCCAGTAATCAATTAGTCATCAATCAACTTTTATTGAAAATTTGGCAGAGGAACGATATTTCCGTGGGGTTGTTTGAGTGGGTGTTGTCCTGCAGACCGTCTCTCGCTGAACTTTGAGCTCAAACGACCCAGATGCAGAAACGCGCTCTCACTTTTAATGACGGGACTCGGTATTTGAGGAGAGTTAAACTTAACGTTTTATTTAAACATATTAACATATAGATCATCCCTTAATAAGAAAATATATATATATATCTCCAAGGCATGCCTTCTTTTTTTTTTTTTTTTTTTTTTAGGTTGAAATACTTTGTATCAGTTATTTAAATAGGCTGTGCAATGCATTAAGGGTGTTTTAGGCAATTTTACATAATTTAAAAGAAAAAAGAGAGACAAATAAAGCTAAAAGCAGAAGCTGTGCGAAGTCTCTCTCTCTCTTCTTGGTGTGTGTTTAGGCCTTCAGTTGCGTTGCGACCTGCAGGATTTGCAACGCCTGCAGAAATCCAGCGCGCACGTGTGCTCGGTAAAATGAGATCTTTGACCTTGCGCTCAAAGCCCAGACTGTGGGAACAGGACAATTAACCCTTCCGACGCTCAATACAACAAACATTTTCATAATTTAAACTTATTTAACGACTAGTGTGCATATTTTGGTAATATTCACAGGCTATAGAAAAATTAGGCGCATTCGGCTTGAGGCCAGTGATGCTACGCAGACAAATTCTAAACAGTACTACACTATAGGCACATAGCAAGTAAGCAAAATGTACTACAGAATATATGTAATGTGCAATTAGTGGAAACCAGGGCTAGCTGTCATACTATACTCTAAAGTGAATATTTCTTACTGAGAGATAAATTTTTAATTAATTTCTTTCTTTTTGCCTATAAAATACATAGCGTTAAGTATTGTCTCATGTCTTGTATGTCAGCGTAGCTAGTTTTGTTGTCTTAGCTTGTAACACAGCTGCTATTAGGAT
Source organism: Labeo rohita (assembly GCF_022985175.1). NCBI lineage: Eukaryota > Metazoa > Chordata > Actinopteri > Cypriniformes > Cyprinidae > Labeo > Labeo rohita. The sequence goes on along the minus strand of NC_066891.1, from coordinate 30,376,667 downwards.
TGAGGACAGAATTCACACGAATTATTCAAACATTTTTAAACTGGGGTTTTTACAAAACCACTGCATAAGAAAACAAGAATTTGTGTAATTGTGACATAGTCCTGATGCTTAGCCTAATTACACAACACACAGATATATTGTTATTATTACTATATGGACATTGAAATTAGGATAAAAAAAAAAAAAAAAAAAAAAAAAAAACTTAAAGAAAAGTAGATATCCAATTAGGCACTGGTTTCTAAACTAACATCATACGGTGACGAGGAAGATTTAGAAATAGATGAAGAGACGCGTTACACTGTTAGTGTGACTATCGCAAAGCTATGGTTGAGTTTTTACAGTAAGCGGAGCCTGTTTTGAGAGCTTTGCCGCTCTTCTCCAGAGCATGAGAGAAGGACAAGGGAGAGTGTTGTTAGGATTTCCTGACGGTTTTCAGTTTCTGGTGTCAGAACATTATCTGCCATGTGTCTGCACAATCTCAAGGGCAGGGCGAAAGTAGCGAGGCCTGAGCCAGACGCCTCACTGAGCCAAGAGCACAACTCCCACAACAACCTATAGAAAGAGCACATTATTGCACAATGACCCACTGATAATAATAATAATAATAATAGTATAATTTCTGACTGTATTCATAGAAGACATGCAGTGTAAAGTATTTGTTTCATAATTGTTTACTTTTATTTTATTGTGCTCAAGCCTTGATAGTTGTAATGATGTAAGAAGTGAACCTTGTTATGAGAATATCAATTCAAATGTGCTGCAATTATATTTCACCGCTGTAAATATTGACAGAGATAATTGTGCAGTAAAAAAAAAGGAACATGCATAGACCAACCTTTTACATTCTCTTTGGGATTAAATGTTCAATTATTATGAAATTTTAGTGTCAAAAGGAAAAATCAATTACACTCACTGTTGCTTTTGTTCAATAAGCTCACAAATTGTTATTGATTCTAATCGTTAGTACACTGTAGAGTGGGATGCTTATTCTTGTTTTTTTTTTTTTAATATATAGTTCTCCGACTCTGCGCAAAGATACCGAATGCACAAAAAAGAGGTTGAGAAACAAAGAAGGAAGGAAAAAAGAGTAAAAGCAGAAGGGTTTAAGAATGATAGAAGGTGAACGCATTGACGTATTGACCCCAGTGCACTTGAAAGCCCTGAGACCTGAGTGTTATTGGCATGACTTTCAAGTACTTATGTAGAACAGGTGTACACATGCAACTACACATGCATGCACACAAAAGTCTGTAACCGAAGACTGACAGAAACACACACAGAATATCAATGTAAAGGCAGCATGCATATCAACAATTATGCAATCAGATCACACATGGGCAACAAGGACGCACACAGATTTACACAGCATTACAAATGAATAGAATAAAACATACATTCTACCACACAAATCATAACAGCAGACAATATCTGTCATAGCGTAACTACAGAGAACACCTCACAAATCCATACAGGCAAAACCTCACTTCAGACTGTCAGTTTATGCTGCTACCAGAAGAGATTTCACTAATCGTCCTCTCACCAAGGAGAAGTTCAAGCTTAATACTGAAGCATCAACACTCACCACTTTTGCTCTGTCTTATATTTCAAATATTTATATATCAGTTTCCCTTCACAGGGCTATTATATGTCGCTCAGAAAGTCATATCAACTCTTGACGGTATAGGTCAGGCTTTAGAATTGATACTATAATAGTTTGGAAAAAAAAAAAAAAAAAAAAAAAAAAAAAAAAAAAAATCTGTTAGGGTTTTGAACACATCCGAACACATCATATGGCTAACTTCTAATAACCACTGATGGTTGACTGTGTCAGTGTTATAACAGTGTAATAACACATTCATTAATAGTGGTGCATATTGTATATTTTGATGTGTTGTCAAAAAAACAAAAAACAAAAACAAAAAACATAAAAACACTTATTTCAAATAGAACATGTTGTTTCCATGGAAATGTCTTATTTAGACAGATTCTTAGTTTGGATAATCATGTGCATATGCAGAATTAGTAAATGAATGGCTGTTCTGGTTTCAGTTCAGTGGTCCGCGCAGGCTTATCTTTCCTCTGAGTGTGTGTTTGCTCTTCTCTAAACTGTTGTCTCACTTCTAATTTCCCAATTTAACCTCTAGAAACATCTAATGGTTTAGTCCAACAGTTCATCAGAAAAAAAAAAAAAAAAAAAAAAGAACACTTATCCAGCTCTCACACATGTGATTCTAATCTGAATTTTCAGGAATCAGAATTCAAACTGAATTCACAACTGCTGTAAGTATTTAATTCATGAAACGACATGAACACCAGTATTCAATACAATTTCTATTTTCTTGTAATCTTACCTTTGTTTATATTTCTTGGTATCTCACCACTTGTTAAATTCTATTTATTCTAAAGTTTCACTGATCATCTGCACTAACTACAGTATGTACCTCAGTGGTATCCGGTACACTCTCTCTCTTTAAACAATTTACAGACATTGCTGCACATCTAAAAAAGAGGCATTTATATAATATATAAACCAATAACTATTGACATATTTCAAGCTGTTTAATTGCACTCTCAGGTTTGCATCTGGAAATCTGAAAGAGCTGATCAGTTGCAACATGAACATTATGTTTTCACATTCAGTCTATACAGACAACTGTCAAAATTTAGAAAGTGACGTGTGCATACGTTTATACTTTCAGTGTGTAAAGCCATGACTCCAGCAGTTTTCCAGGGAAGTTACTTTTACAGGAAGACCAGATAGATTCATCACAGGAAAACACATTTTCCTCACTCAACCATTCCGGGAGAAAGTTCCTCTCTGGCATGAGTGTGAGTGATGCCAAGCCTGGGCTTTCAGGTCTTACGTCCTGGATGTCTAAACCTTTTTTTCTTCTTCTTCACCTTGTCTTTATCACTAGGTTTTCATACTGCCTACTTAACCAGGAAATACCATTTGGAGCTTTAATTCTGGCCTTCGGATATAATCTCAGTAGTCACGGTTTTGACTATTGGCATAAAATTTATATTGCAGTTATTCTGTATGTCATTTAAATTACAGCACAATGATGTGTTTTGCAGGCAACCCTGAAGAAATTAGAGGAAACTGTGTGTTGACTTTGGTCAGAATGCTCCTCTTTATTTTCCAGAAGTAATAAGTACCAATTATTTCAGAGATATACTGTAACTCAAAACAGAGTGAATATACAGCTGTTCTAGATGACTTTATTGACAAACTTTAAAACAAGAGCTTGGGCCACTTGCAGTTTTTGCAGAAGTCTTTGAACCATGCAAACTGTGACAATTCAGACAAACTAATTTATACTGGGAGCCAGAGATGAAGTTTAATGAGACCTTTTCAGTTTTAGCCAGCATAAAACTGAAAATCTAATTTAATAAAAACATGATTCATTTAAATGTTGAACTCATTTAAAGTTTCAACATTTGAGTGTATATTCCAGTATTATATGGAAGACAGTGATACAACTGATAGACTTGATAATCTTTGTGGTAATAGTTTGAATGTGGATTTGACTAATTTATTATTTGATCCACTGATCCACATCCATCCATTCATTCATTCATTCATTCATTCATTCATTCATTCATTCATTCACTCGTTCATTCATTCATTCATTCATTCACTCGTTCATTCATTCTGAATCAAATGTTTCTGCTAGTTATTTTTTTGGGATACAATGTATGTATGATTTGTTTTATGCACTTCATGCTGATTAAGGTTTCACCCTTTGTCTCTTTTCACACTAGTTTGTTGCATGTGTTTGTGTTTTAGGTTTTGTGTTACAGGGAAACATCCTCATCGCCATCAACATCTGCAAGTGCTTTGGAGGTGTAAAGCTTCAAGACCAATTAAAGAAAAAGAAGGCAAGAGCAGCACTAACACATACTGATCTACAGGAGCAAACCACAACAAGATAACCACTATAAAGTTTTCCATTTGATCTTAAATTTGATCTTAGTACTATAATGTTCCTTGAGGTTTACTCATAATGTAAAAAAAAAAAAAAGAAAGAAAAAAAAATCATTCTGATCCTCTGTCTAAAACAATCTGTTTTAAAGGACAAGTCCATTAAGGCTTGTCAGTAATCGGCCACGGTTATGACTGGCTAATGTCATTGCATAGGAAACAGTATCAGTGTTCCCACAATATTGCATGTGAGAGTTTTGACAACATGATATAAAAAATAAAACTGTCATTTCCACACAAAGCATTATGAAATAATTTACTTACACACTGTAAAAAATAAAAAAAACACAATTTGTTTAGTCAACTTGAAATGTTAAGTTGTACTAAGTAACAACTTAGATATTTGTGTTTGCTAAACTTAACAGATGGGTAAGTAACCCAGCTGCCTTAAAATTTTAGGTTGATTCAACTCAAATATCTAAGTTGTCACTTAGTATAACTAAACATTTCAAATTGAATAAACTTTTTTTTAGTTGACTGAACTTAAAATTTTAAGGCAGCCAGGTTACAAATTATTTTAAGTTGACTCAACAAATTGCTTTTTTACAGTGCAGTTTGTGATGCAGCTGCAGTCAGATCTAGTACCGATTCACCTTTCAACAAATGTTTCTTTGTGAACTCTCCATGACACTGTGCCTCATTTACAAAATAAAATACTATAAAAAACAATCATACATACTTTCACTCCTTTTGTCCTATTAATGGCAGACTCAAGACTGTGTCTGAAAGTGAACGCGCATCTGTATACTGTATCCAGTGTAGACGCAACGTGACACTCGCGTGAGAAGAGGAATATTCGTTAATTCGTCACCTGGCACCTCGGATCCAAACAAGCTGTTTTCTGAGGGTTATTACATAAATGCTTTTTTATTATTATTTTATTGATGATGAGGACAATTTAAGTTATGAAACTTGCAGGATGTATTAAGCATACAAAGACCTCTTCTATGTCAAAAGATCAAGAGAAATTTGGTTTCCCATGTCATGACCCCTTTAAATGACATTTATGTAATAGATTTTACAGCTCATCATTCTGATCAGATGAGCCAAATAAGTTAATATTAAGAAACTTAGTTTAGACATATCATTTCCAGAGATTTGTGCGTTTTTGTTTCATCAATACAAATCATCCCTAATGAAATCAAAGCCGACTGCTTTATTCTCTGAACAACACACACTAGTGGCAGTGTTTGTTCTTGAATGAATATGTGTTTTGAACAAACTGGTTGAGTGAATGATTCAATGACAATGGATTCATTAACACAGATACACCGCATTATGTTTAGCAATTTTGTATTTTTTTTTATATAAATACTATGCATTTTGCATTTTTAAACACATTTAAAAAATAATTAATTTGAAGTTCAATTCAATTCTATTCAAGTTTATTTGTATAATGCTTTTCACAATACAAATTGTTGCAAAGCAGCTTTACAGAAAATAAAAAGTTTCTACAATATATTTAGTAGTTTACTAGTGGTGACTATGTCAAGTTGATGTACATATGGTAATCAAGAGTACAATGAACACTATTAATGAATTATATGTTGCAATCAAACTTATAGCAAAATTCGGCAGTGCTGTATGTTGTTTTAGGGTTGGCATCATCTGAGGTCCTTCTTAAAAACAATATGCATTTCTTTATTAAAGTGCATGTACAGGATAATGATTCATCAGGCAAAGTGAAAAAGAAACATTGGCTAACAGTTTCACAGCACAAAATGTATAAATATACAAAGAGGCCGATCTGCTTGGCACAAGAAGCCCCCCTCAGACCAAACTTTTACGGGATGTTTAAATGACTTTTGATATCATTCCTATATGGTTAAAGTTGGTAAAAGCTGGTAGTAACTGATGTACATGTGATATGAATTATGTAATCAGATACCAAAAATTAAGTGCCCTTAATTATAGCATATTACATTATTATATTACAAGTCTGGACAAAAACATTTAAAACTTGGAAGATGTTGGGTGTGTAATGCCATTGTTGTTTTCATGTTTATTAATGTTTTTTCATCTAATGCAGGGATTCCCAAACGTTTTTGTCAGCCAGTCCCTGTAAAATAAAATAGTTACTGAAAATATCATACGTGTACATCATACAACACATTCTTATGTTTACAGTTCTCTGATGCCAGTTAATAGTCACACATACATGCGGGTAGACAAATAAAATACTAGTTTTTAGTGTTCAAATGTTTAAATTGTTTTCTTATACATTTTTACAATGTATTTAAATAGCTTTTTATAAACTCGCTATTCACTATTCACTTTCTATCAACTCATGAATGTAATGTTTAATGCATTTTTTGATGTTGATATAAAAAAAATAGAATATATTTTCTTTTCTTTGCTTTTTTATTAATATGGTACTTTTAATGGTAAGTTTAACACAAGTTTGATTAAAATTAAAAATTAATAATCAGTAACGGACTACATTTTGTAAATATTCTATCCTTTAACTCTGGTTAAAGTTCTTTCAAATAAACTGATGGTCATCTTAACCCATTTTACCCTTGCATTTGCTTGTTAGTTTGGCTAATTTGAGCTGGAATTTACCAACACTTTATAGCACTCTCATGATCATGGATGTCTGTGTAAACAATAATCTGAGTCATGTACTGGGCTCAACCTCAATATGCTGGCTATACCTCATGTGTTCAGTAGCCAGGGCAAGCGGGAGTGACCTGAATTGTGCATGAAGTTTGGGCAGATTGTGATTACACAGGGGGGCAGATTAAAGAGATTATGCTATTTTGGAGGATTATGAAAAGCAGATTTTTTTCAAACTAATAAGCCCTGCGGCCCACCCACAACACTGGTCTCGAGTGTACAGATGAGGAGACAAGTTAACAGGTGTCAGAAGCACAGCAGAATTCCAACCAACACATAAGTGGCATTACACGCATGAAAAAGACAAACTGTACTAAATGAATCCATTAACACCTACCAACTGTCTAGATCAGGCCATATTAGTATTGTGACACGGTACATTTATGACAAAGTTCAGGTAGCAACAACAGTGCAATGCAATGTACTTTGAAATTCCTTTAACCATTTTGAAATTCTGCTAACTAAAGTGGTGTAACAGCACCAGTTGGTCAATCAGTTTTGTCTCTAATTGAAGTAGTTGTGGGTCATGTCACTTCAGTTGTGCTTGCATGAAGAGAACGAGAGGAAATTTGGATTTAGGTGAAAGAGAAAAACTGAACATACAAGCTAAAATTCTTGTGCTCTGAAATTAATTTTGCATAAAGCTCATCTTAACACTGTGTGATTTGACATGAGTCACAACAACCGTTCGCTGCTAATTTTGCATTGTAAGCAGAGTTGAACTTTATGCAAATGAACAGTGAAGCTGTTTGATGGTGTAGTTAAGAGGAAATGGCGTCTAGAAACCAACAGCAAAACAGCTTCAAATCAAGCTTTTCTCCTAACCAAGAATAAAAGTGTTAAATGTGAGGTGAAGAAGACTAAAGATGGGATCTTGCAAAATTTTGGCAAAAGTTTGACAAAATTTCAAGGCAAAGAAAAAAGGTCCATTGTTGATGAAATAAGCACAGCTCACAGAGAAGTTACTTTCAAATCAAGAAGTTTCTGTTTGTTAGTGTTGGTCAACCCATTGCGAAATCCACGTCACATGAAATTCCACATTAAATATTAGGTATGTGCTGGTAAACTGTGTTGGAGTATTTTAGTTTAAGTGAGGACAAATTGCTTGACACTTAAAACTTGTCATATTGAGGAAAAGGTGTAACATGGCGCTTTCTTAGTACACTGGAAAAAAAAAAAAAAATCACATCGCTGTGTTATATCTATATTAACATATTATATCATCAATATATTATCTTGTTTTCCAGTGAAATGCAAATATCCCTAAAACAAGATACATTTTCATCAGGCCGAAACCTTACTGAACACCTTCAGGATGACAGATTTGAAATCCAATGAAGTAAATCTGAACCAGCCAATGGAGAAACAAACAAACAAAAAGTAATTTACACAATGTTTTAATATTGTTTAAATTTTGTTAAAATGCATTTTTACTATATTATAATAGAGCAGTTGTTTTAAAGTGTTTTTTGTTGTTGTTGTTGTTGATCAAATAATTGCTGCCTTAGTGAGCAGAAGAGACCTTTTAAAGGGGTCATCGGATGCTAAGTTCACTTTTACATGTTGTTTGAACATTAATGTGTGTTGTCAGTGTATGTACAAATCTACCCTATAATGACAAAAATCCATGCAGTGTTTTTTAATTAATCTGTAAAAATAATATCCCTTTTTTTAAATCGAGCCGTTCTTAGATGCCTGTCGTTGTGGCGTCACACCCACAGAGGCCGCTCCCACGATAGTTGATTGACATGAGCGTCTTACCTCAGATCAGCTGTAACAGTCCAACCTCCATTGTTTCAATGCCGAAGCAGGCATGTAAATTAGACAAGAATATCTCTGACTGAGCAATTGAGGTGTAGTGTTGCTGGATGTAATAATGAACATAGTGGCATTTTGGCAAGGTAGATATTATAGACTTTATAAGACCCTAAAAAATCATATCAACTTGTGGAAAATTGGCATCCGATGACCCCTTTAAAATATTAAAACATTTTAATGGTAGTGTACACTGCCCTCCAAAAGTTTGGAAACATCCCTGGCAAAGTGTGGTTTTGGACGATATCAGCATAAATCCTTATCATTTTTTGGTGCAAATACATTAAAGTAACTTGACATTATCATTGGAGACCACCAATAATAATTTTCATTTTGATTACATAATAATGGCAATATATAAATGTCGAAGTCAGACATGCTCCTTTGGCAGCTGTGATGCCTGGTTACTGGTTTAAACTTGGCCCAGGTTTTTAAAAGATTTTTGGGTCAGCACACCTTAATAGCTTCAACAATTGATTGACAATTAAGTTAGAATACAATGAATTTAGGCCCAGATTATGCAGAGCTGTAATAGCTGCTAATGCTGGATATTTTGATGAATCAAAAATTTAAGTTTATTCTATGTATGAACTGCTTATGTAATAAAATATGTTTTCATAGTTTGTGTTGTCCCTTATCAGTGCAAAATTATCACAAATCAAGAAAGGATTCATGCCAATATTGTCCAAAACACAACAGGGCATTTCCAAACTTTTGGAGGGCGGTGTATGTTTTATGTTTTTTTTTTTTTTTTTTTCTTATGAACTTTTTTTAATGCACAGACTGTGTATCTTTATTTATTTATTTATTAAGATTTTTGTTATTGGGTATAGTGGATAATGGCTTTGCAATGAAAAACATTAAAATAATTCATTATGTGTTTGTTTCTTTATGACAAACTAGGGAACCCAGCTGTGGTAAGATTTTATCTGAAAAACAGGCTTATTGTCTTACACAACTGTGCTTCTCAAGTACATTTATCTTATTTTTAATGGTGTTTAGATACAATCTAAACCAAAATACTGATGAAAAACATGATTTTGTTGCAGGGCAGGATCCTTGAACTGTTTCTGGAATGGTTGTGTTCTTGCAGTTAGGAGGTCTGATAAAGAGATGCATCTGGAGGAGTTAAAGGAGGGACAATGTAGTCCTCCTCTCTCACCCAGTGTCTCTCCCAGCTCTCCTGGGAGGAGAAAAGGGAAGGAATAGACTCAAGAAAAAGTGTGTCTGCCAGAGGCTAGCAGAGCTCTAATCAAACAGCACTGGGTTAGCGCAAAAACCGTGGGGTAAAAATATCCACCTATTTATACGCAGTCAGGAAGGGCTCCCCTCTCAGAGTTTGCAGAGAACAACACAGCTACACCGTGAGCCCCGATCTGCCGAAACCTGGAGGACGGTCGTGTTCGAGTGAACATTTTAGTTACGGCATGAAGAGCTGGAGCATGTCAGAATCCTTAATAATAGGATGTCATGCTCTCCTCTGTTCTTGTGTCAACCCTCATGCTCTGTTGAGACAGACTTCCTCATTCTTTGTGGGTCCAGAAACATTTAAGTTGTACATGTGAAAACAATTGTAATCATGAAATTAACTCTTACGAACTCAGTGAACTCAAATTATTTTAATGTGTTTCTCCAGACTAATCAAAAGCTAGTTTATAGACGTAACTGAAGCTTGAACTTCTATCGTATAATGAAGTTACGGACTTTAAAGTAAGGTGTGGTGTACGATATCATTCTTTCTCTTTGGGGTGAATTTGACCACTGTAGAAAAAAGCAGTAGAACAAAGTACAGTAGAATAAAATCAAGTGTATTTCTACTGTATGTCCATCGACCGAAAAAAAAAACAGCTTGTAGAAAGTCACTGCAAATATTCATGTTATATAACTGAGGCTCTGAGACCACAGATTTCATCACATGCCTTCAGCTACTCAGTTGCTGGTCACCGTTGACTTCCATAGTATGGAAAAAAATACTATGTAGTCAATGGGGACCATCAACTCTTTGCTTACCCACATTCTTTAACATATTTTCTTTTGTTTTCATTTTTGGGTGTTTCAATGTATAGAACTTTATAGGACTATAAGAAGTGGCTGAATTTCTATTTGCACAATCGATGTCACAAACATGTTCATAAGCCATGTTAAATGTGTCACTTTAGTTGGTCTTAAACTGCATTCTTATGTGTTTATTAGGTAAACACATACTGTATCTCTACACATGAATGTGCACAGAGCTTTGAGTGTGTGTCCGTGCTGCTTTTTCCTGTTCTGAGCTAAAGTGTGTTCTATCCCAAGTCACAGAGGACGAACAAGGGAAATATTTGTGGCAGAACTGTGGTCAGAGAGAAAGAGTGGAGAAAAAAGAGTAAAAAGAGGGAGTGCAACGGAGAAGAGTTTGGAGGGAGGAGAGAGTGAGCGTCCTTGTTTTATAAAGATGGTGTGTTTTAATACACATCCATATCCTTTTTTACTGCAATCTCTACAGCATGTTACTAGGATTCAGCATGTTCAGATGTCTAATACTTTGAAGCTTTTATTTTAATATTTTTTTTATATAAGTGAACAGCTTTTAAACTAAGCATGACCGTTAGGACAGAGACTGCCATTTAGAGCAAAAAATGACAGTCAGAGCCTACTAATGACAAACTATTAGCTATATTAAAAAGATTTTTTTCATAAAAACATAATATTAACCAAAGAAAAAGTGCATTTCTACCCAAAGAAACATATCTTCATAAATATGTAAAAAAGAGTAAAAACAGGGAAAACTTTCTAAACAATGGACATGCACCCAAACACCCACTTATATCGTCCACACTCACAGCGGAGCAGTTGCAGATGAGATAGCGTGTGTAATGACACACTGGTGGGAATCTGCCGTTGCATGTTAATTCTTCCTTCACGCTTGCCTTGACGAAGACAGAGACTCTAATTGAAGCTAAACAAACTGCTGACCCAGAGCACAGCTCAAGGTCCTATCCACACACACACACACCAACACCCACGAGCACATGCACACGCAGCTACACACATGCACCATCATGCATATGCATTTCTATACATTTCTCTGTACAGTAAGCATGTCACCATGCAAACAAAGCAACGTATAGATGTGCATGCACATAAGCAGATGCAGAACCGCTGGGTGGGTGACATAGTTTTAGAGGGAGTGTCCTGTTCTTCTTTATGATTTTACTATGAACATATGCACATGCACATGCAATGCATATATGCACGCCAGGATGTCACCATGCAAACAGTTTTAGAAAGAGTCATAATTGTTATCTGATAGTAAAGCATGCAAACGCATGCATGCAACATACATGCACCAGCCTGAACAAGCATTTTCTTTCATATGCATGTTCCTTTGTAAGCATTTTACCATACAAACACAGTGACACATAAATGTGCATCAACAAATGCAAATGCAGGCCTGTATGACTTCTGCATAGCTGGTATATTTGATTTTACCAATACCAATGCGTTCAAACACATGCATGCAATTGCTTGCACATACATATGCAACAGCCTGTAGCCTACACACATATTGGCATATGTGTGCTTCTGTACTAGCATATTTTACATAAATGTGTATGGAAACATGCAAATACATGCCTGCATGATCAGTATTGTTAGTGTATTTTACTATTAATTCATGCACACATATGCATGCAGTCAATTACACATGCACACATGCAACAGCCTGCACACACATATTCTGGAATATGCATTAGCATTTCACCATTCGAATGCAATGGTACATAAATGTGCATGCAAAAATGTAAATGCAGGTCTGCAGGACCTCTTCATAGTTGGTATATTTGTTTTTACCACTAATATATGCACACACATGCATGTAGTAGCTCTCGCATAAACATATGTACCAGGCTGCACATGCATTTTAACATATGCATGCTTCTCTGAGGGTTTGTCTCTTAATGCAGTGACACATGCATGCAAGCACAATTGCACATGCAGGCCTATAAGACTTCTGCATGGGTGTGAGATTGACATTTGTAGAGAGAGTGTCATAACTGATTTTTATAATGTCATCACTAATCCACGCACACACATCGATGCAGTCACTTGCACATACATGCTCCAGCAATTTAACCAATGCATGTTTCTCCACTGGTACGCACCAGTGCAGATGCAGAATGACTGGGTATCTTTGATTTGATTTCACTACAAACAAATGCATATGCATAAAAATACTTACATTTTCTGACATATGCATGCACCTCTGGTAGCATGCCACCATGCAAATACACTGACTCAAAAATGTGCATGAACAAATGCAGATGTAAGCCTACAAGACTTCTGCATGAGTGATACAGTTGTAGAGTGATATTTGTAATGTCATCACTAATCCATGCATACACATGCATGCACCAGCAATATTTTAACATGTGCATGCTTTTCTGTTAGTATGCAGATTTGAGCATACAAGACCTCTGCATGAGAGTGTCATAAATTATATCTATAAATTCACCACTAATGCATGCACACATATGCATGCAGCCACTTCAACATAAATGCACCAGCCTGAACAAGCTTATTCCTGCATATGCATGCTTCTTTATAAGCATTTTACTATACAAATGCAGTAACACAATTAAACGTGCATGCATACAAATGCTCGCATTTTCCAACAAATGTCACCATGCAAATACATTGACCCAAAAGCATGCACAAATGCAGATGCAAACATTCAAGACCTCTGCATGAGAGTGTCATAAATGATATCTTTTAATTCACCACTTACGCATGCACACACATGCATGCAGCCGCTTCAACATAAATGCACCAGCCTGAACAAGCATATGGCTGCACATGTATGCCCCTTTATAAGGATTTTACTACATAAACGCAGTGAAATGTGCCTGCATATAAATGTAAATGGATGTGACCGTGCAAATGTGTGAATGCACAGATGCAGATGCAGGCCTGCAGAACCACTGACTGGGTAACACAGTTGCACAGATCATGCAGTATCTTTGATGTCACTGCAAATGTATGTGCACGCATGCAAACGCCTGCGCATACATGCACGCACCAGGCTGCAGCCATGACATTTACACGCACAAATGCAGATCCAAACATCATGGAACTTCTTGAGAGAGTGTTGTAGCTGTTTCCTTTGATATCCAAGATAATTTTTAGCGCTTGAATCGACCCGTTCCAGAGCGTCTACAGGAAACACAAGGACGCCTTTGTGTCATCTGCACTGTGAATCCCTGCTGCGGCCCACAGATTATTTCACCGTGCTACACTTTAGGAAGGGCAAGTGCATGCACGCTTGTGCTGATCGCATGCCAGAGGCGGGAGGGAGGGAGTGCACACACGTTTAGCCCTCCTTCTCTCTCTTTCTCTCCCTCCTTGGAGAGTTGAAGCTCTTTGAAGGTGATCTGAGGTAGCGTCGTCTTTGTGGCTTACTGCTCCCTTACCCTCTCCACCTGGGCCTCCAGGGGTCTGAACTCAACGCAGTGCCGGCTCCAAATCCAGGCCCAGGCCTCTCCCAGAAGCCCCAGGCCTCCGAAGGCAGAGAGACATGTTTCTGCTGTAATTGAAGATACCGATGCAGGGAGAACAAGAAGCTATTACAGAGAATGTGTCTGGGAAATTAAAATATCCAATTTTAACAGCATGTCAGAAGCTTGTGCATGTGTGCAGGACACTTTCTCTGAACGTAGATGAGTTATATAAGTTTTTAAGGGTTAAGTGAACAAGATAGAACATGACAAAAGCAGTCAGAGAAAGAGAGAGAGGGAATCATTTAGTGTGACTCACATTCTTACACTAGCCATCGTGTCTCCTACTTTCAAAAATGCTTTATTTAAAGGAATAGTTCACCCAGAAATGAAACGTTTACTCACTTTTGTGCTATTCCAAACCCGCATGACTTTCTTTTTTTGCTTGCTGATGTTTTATATTGCTGATGACAAACCTGGTGTGGTGTGTCTTGATTTTTAAGTGGAATGAGATTGAGCGTTTCAGTGGAGGGTTTTCAAAAGACTTTTGCTATTTTTTTTGGTATTTCTCAGCTCAACATTATGAAACAAAACACTCTTTCTCCTTTTTGCGCACTGAGGATGAAAGAAAGTCATATGGGCGTGGAACAACATAAGGTTGAGCAAATGATGACAGAATTTAATTTTCAACTATCCCTTTAAGGAGATTTGGGTTGAACTTCAGACTCCCACATGTCTGTTTCAGATACACAGTTAAAAGTCATTTAACTAAGGTGTTAGTGATCTCCTCTTTAAAGAAAATAAAAACATCTGTCTGCAACATCTGTCTGTGTTAAATAGCACTCATTATTTCGCTATTAAGACAGTAAAAGCTTGATCTTAATGGCCCGGTAATGACAACATGTTCATTGCAGTATAAGCAAGATCAGACTGCGGGGTGTTAGTAAACTTTTGGTCCGTGATTACGGGGCAAAAATCTTTACCGTCTTCAACACCTGCATCCCATTCCTTCTTTTCCTCTCTCTGATGTTTATTCTTCTCCCATCCTTCTATTTCTCATTCTGTTTTTCCTTTCCATTACCCCCATATCTCTCTCTGTACTTCCCCTCCGGGTGCATCTCTCCTCAATAACCCGTCCGACCTGTTCGCAGTCTGACGCATGCACATGCTACACACACATTCACACAAATCATGCACCCGGGTGCCTACGGGACCTGGAAAAAAAATGGACAATAAATAAATAAAGAGAGATAAAGAGAATATGCATTGCTGTGACTCAGGGGTCAAAGAAACTGGGATTTCTCAATAGAAGATTTTTACAAATTACAGACAGGAAGGGGAAACAGAACTACTTGCACACCAGAAACTTTCAAAATTCCATTCTTAAATGAGCAAACCCACTCTGAAGGGAGCATAGTGTTATCAGCTCATAAATGCACATTTCTTTTTCGACTTCTTATATTCAATTTGATTGTTTACTGTGCATTTATGTAAAAAGGTAAATGCTTTTTTTGTTCCACAAAGGTTCTTTAAAGAACCATCGAAAAATCTACTTTTGCCACAAAGAAGAGGTTCTTCGGATCTTAAATGTTCTTTTTGAAACCATTTAAACAATGGCATTGTGATGCACCTTTATTTATAAGAGTGTATAGATACTGCTCACACCAAATCAAATAACAATAAACAGCTGTTTTTTTCTTACAGGTGCAAATAATTAGCAATAGACACTGTTCACACTAAGTGTAAATAGAAGTGTTTTGCTATTATTACTAATGGTATAACATTTGAGCATTATTCCAGACATTGCCATCAAAGCAAGCTATTTAAAGCCATATATATTTACTATATACACAGACAGAGAAGTATATAGCATACATACATTACAAGATTCACTCTATATATTCTATATAAGCAATGTAACAAAGAATGGCATTTAATATTTACCACACTGCAATTAACAAGATTGGGGTCTGCAAGATTTTTAATGTTTTTAAAAGTTGATCTTAGGCTCATCAAGGGTGCATTTATTTGATGTATAAACAAACAAACAAATATTTATTTATTTTTTTATTTATAATAAAGGTTATGTACTTTATTAAAAAAAAAAAAAAAAAAAAAAAAAAAAAAAACACCCTACTTGTATTATACTAAACTGGTATATTTAAGGTCTGCTAAACTGGAACAACTAATTTTGTACTTAATGCACTTTAATTGTGTGAAAATAGTGCTGAAGTCCCACAAAAGATATACTTAAGTATATCTGATTGAGCTAAAGTGGAACTATTGCAAGTATACTTTAAGTGCACTTTAAATAATTTGCATTTAAAGACTAAATTATTTAAAGGTATTGTTTAAAGATCACACAATCCTCATCAATAGTGACATTAAAACACATTTTAGGATTAATATTAGTAAAAATATGCATTGTGCACAAGTAAAGTTTAATTACAATTTATATATCAGTAAATATGTTAATAGACTTGAACTATACTTAGTAAAAAAAAATAAATGCATTTTAAATCTATTACTTTTTTTACTAGAGTAGGTGTCAGTTTCTTTGTCTCATTCCTTTAATCTCTCTCTCTTCCTCTGTCCATCTTGAATATGTATCTATTATTAGCTGATGTCTTCCCTGGGGATTTCAGCTACTAAACTCTATATTCATGACCCATCACTTGTGGGATTAGCATAGAATTAAGAATTATCCGCTTTGGATGCAGATGGAAACCTGACACAGACACGAGAACAGACACACATCAGCACACATGATCACTTACACGCCTGCATGTGCTCTTCACGCATGGGTCTGCACGTGATCATCTTTACATGCAATCTAACGCTGCTGGTTAACTAATTAATGCCATTTACCAGAGTTATTTAATTTGATTATTAGTACACTTGTCTTTGGTGGTAAAAGCTGTCTTGAAGGACAGTTATCCAAACCTTATTGGAAATAAAAAGAAATAAAATAAAATAAAATACTTTTTTTTATTTTTTATTTTTTATAATAGTAGTAGTATTACAAATTCAGTAGAGTTGCATCAATCATGTGACTAAGCGTGACTAAGTTCAGTATGCTGGTAATGATATGAGTAGTAAATCATGGGGGTACTCATAACACCGATGACACTGTTTCCTGAAAATGCAGGTCAGTTGAGTGTTTGTGTTGAGTGTGTGCGCTCTACAGTAGTTGATTCTCGAGGTTTTGTTTGAAGTCTTGAGGCTTCATGGTATGTGCTCTGCTGAAAGGACGTCCCACCTCTCGATCTCAGGCATGTGGCCAGAAACACACTTCATCTCAATTTCAAATCTCAGCCCTGACTTTGACCTCACTGCACAAAACCAGTTACAGGATGATCTCTCTCTCTCTCTCTCTCTCTCTCTCTCTCTCTTTCACTCTGTCCTTCTCTCTCTCCTCTGCTCTCAACGCTTCTAACTTCATTCGCTGGACCTTCTTCCTCGTTACACTCCCATCTTTCACTTACTTCACCGTTGTTCTCTAAATTGTCCTTTTCTTATTGTCAGTATACCTTACTCTCCTGTCGGCCTAGTTTGATTCTGTTTCTGTCAAAGATTGTTACTTTTCTTCATATTCACAACATTAATGAGTGACTGGACTTTTATTATTTATTTTTTATGCTTTTTGAAGAAAAGCACTGTGTCAATTATTACGTATAATGAAAATGTGTAATAATTGACACAGTGTTTTATTATTATTATTATTATTTATGTCTGCTATACCTTACAATGTTGCCACTAATAACATTTATTTAATTTAATTAATTAATTAATTTATTTTATTTTAATTTTTTTCCCAAATTAATGTTGACCAAGAAGACTACATGAAGTATGAAACATGCAATGTGCAAGAAAAAAAAAATAATAAAAATAAATAAATAAATAAAAATAAAATAAAATAAAATAAAAAAGCTTAAATGTTTCAAATGATGTGGTGAAAATGTTCTGAGAGAAAAAAAAAAGTTTGAGAAAGGATTAGATAATTCTCGTTATGTATGTCTGAATGTTATGAATGGACAAATTCAACTAGTGTGAAAGGTGCATTTAAGTATTTATGTTTTCTATTCTATGTGGCCTAGTTGAAAGAAAAGCTCATCCTGTCTTTTTTTTTTTTTTAATTTTCTCAGTTTCTCTCATGCTTTTTAGGCATGATCTGGAAGTGTAGTGATCTGGTTGTTTTTTCAGGTTTTGTTGTGGTGATGGGACAGAGATGCACTAAATGAACAATGAGAGAAAGAGAGAGCAGGAGAATAAAAGGGAAAGAGAGAATGCACATCCTCACAGCATCCTGTTTCCTGTTCGGCCTTTATGGGACTTCCTGCTTCATTGTCAACAGAAAATCTCACCTGTTTTTATAGCCAGAAAGAGAGAGAGAGAGAGAGAGAGAGAGAGGGAGGAAGAGTGGAACAGTTAAAGCGAGAGAGAGTAGAAAAAATGGTAAATCACACTACATCAATTAAAAATTCACTTTCAAAAATTTAAATAAAAATGATTCAGTGTGTCCTGATTTTTTAGTTAATCAAAGCAAGAAACAAAATTATAATTGAAACACCTATTGAAAATGACTAATTGTTACATCACACTAACACTAAATTGACAAATAGTCAAAAATAAATAAATAATAAATAAATAAATAAATAAAACAATAAAAAAACAACTCAATTTAATTGAAATTATTTATTATTATTATTATTATTATTATTATTATTATATTTTTATTTTTTTTAAAATGCACATGAATAATACTTCAATAATACCACAAATTTCTGCAAAACCACAACAGACTGCAGCGTTTTTGTAATATAGTGTATGAATGACTTGTTCCATAGGTTTACCGTGCTTTTATTGTTATTTTGTAGCAAAATCGCAAATCCCCATTTGTTTCCATTATATAAAAAGAGATGTCAGTACATTATTAAAAGGTTTTATGCTGTGTTTAATGGATTAAAAAAAGTCATACAGCTTTAAAAGGACATGAGGATAAAAAAATAACGACTTGACAGTAATAATGAGATTTATTACTCCTTATTACACATTTTTTTGTTTTGTTAACTGCCTTTTAAAAGTGACATGTATTACTGAAAGTATTTAGACTTTACAATATAATGTTTTGCAGGCGTTTTTTTTTATTGATGAAGAGAGAAATGGAAAGTTAGAGGAGTGAAATGAGGAGCACTAGCAGGAGAGAGCTGGTCTCTGAGGATCTCTGGCCAGATGTTTCCACACTCAGCTCTTCCGCTTGATCATTCCCAGCACTTCCTCTTCAAACGAGGAGGAAAAATGAAAGGAAAAGCGAGAGAGAAGCAGAGAGAGGGAGAGAGTGCGCACATTACCCCTCCTTACAAAAACTCTCGCTCTGGTTCAATGGGCAATGAAAACACGACGGACTGGCGGCCCCTCCTCCCGCTCTCTCTCTCACACACGCTTTTCAGAGTTTTGTGTCGGCTGATTGACTCCGTCAGATAAATCACTGTGACAGATTCAACAGGTCTATAAGTCAGAACATATCGAGAAGTGAAACAGGGGTGGTATATGATTATAAAGCCTACAATAAACAACTAGCAAATGCAGAAAAAATCAGTCATTACCTATAAGCCTTATGCAGAATAATTACAACAAATGTGACACTGGATCACAAAACCAGTCTTAAGTAGCACAGGAATATTTGTAGCAATAGCCAACAATACATTGTATGGGTCAAAATTATACATTTTTCTTTTATGCCAAAAATCATTGGGATATTAAATAAAGATCATGTTCCATGAAAAAATTTTTGTAAATTTCCTACCCTAAATATATCAAAACCTAATTTTTGATTAGTCATGTGCATTGCTAAGAACTTCATTTGGACAAATTTAAAGGTGATTTTCTCAATATATATTTTGATTTTTTGCACCATCAGATTACAGATTTTTAAATAGTTGTATTTCAGCCAAATGTTTTCCTATTCTAACAAACCATACGTCAATGGAAAGCTTATTTATTTAGCTTTCAGATTATGTAGACATCTCAATAAAAAAAAAAAAAAAAATTACCCTTATGAATGGTTTTGTTGTCCAGGGTCAAATATGAGTGCATATATAATAAATACTCGACCATGACCATGACAAGTTTGTGTCAGAGAGAGAAAGAGTGGGAAAAAAAAAAAAAAAAAATCTGTCTTAACACTTAACATAAGTGGGCAGAATATAAAATCGAACATTTGGTTTCACATCAGTTCATGTACTGAGGTTGAATTGGCCACACCCCCACAGGATAATGAACTGGAACGACAGGAAGAGGAATTTACTTAATTTCAGATCAAAGAAATTTAATTCAATCATTCACTTTCATCATAAATAATTATGCCTAATTATTTCCTGATTTGTATAATTCTGACACTTGACATGCCTCTAAAGTAAGTTAACAGCCATTAAAACAATTTCCTTTTCTTTTCTTTCTTTCTTTCTTTCTTTCTTTCTTTCTTTCTTTCTTTCTTTCTTTCTTTCTTTCTTTCCTTCTTTCTTTCTCTTTCTTTCTTTATGTCACTACAAAATGTCCAACATATTGTTTACTGGCAAGCTTTTACAAAGAAATTGTGAAACCTAAAGTTAAATTAATGGATTAAATATAAATTCAATTGCAATTTCAGTAAGGCCATGTTTGCTACTTCACATTTTTGCTACTTCTCAGTTACATTCAGTAACCTATTCTGATTTTTTGTATTTGTTTTTATTTAATTGTTATGTTAAATATCAAAGCAGCACAAATAAACAACAGGCCAAATATGTATATTTACTAATCTGTGACTTGTATAAGTGTATATACAATGCATTATAAAACATATTACTTGAATATTCTCAGTCCTTCTTTATAGGCCATATGCTGAAGAACTATTAACAAATTACACAAAGCATACCAACTGTCATAAAACAATGACAATCCTGTGGATCTTTACAGTATACTCATAATACCATCAGATACTGTCTTTGACACACACACACACACACACCTTTTTTTTCTGGGTCATTATAATTTCTACAATCTCCTCCAACATTAAAATTACTCTGTCTGTTCAGTAATGACACGCTCCATCTCATCCATCTGTCTACACAATGACACGCGTCAGCATTATGGTGTCATAACACAGTAATACCACATCTTTCCTCAAATACTTAATTAACTTAATTAATTCTATTTGTAACATGTTGCAAATATTGGGTGTGAATTGTAAACTAATATTTAATACAAAAATAAAATAAAATAAATAAAGTTATATCTTTCTTTACACCACAATTTCCCCCCAAAAAGAAAAAAAGTGCACCCGTTTCTGTTTTTAAACCTTACACACATTTTCCTGCCTACAGATTATAATTTTAGCTCCAACCAAACCTTAGCCCTAAATAAATTCCTGTTTTAAAACTTAAATCACGTTTTGCTAACGTCTCAAGACAAATTCCAACAAACGAAAACCTGTTTAAGCTAATGCATTCAGTCCTAGAGGTGAGGCCCTTACGGTTTGTCTGTGTAGTCGCTGTGTTAATAACACCACGCTGTCTGTGAAGTGTCCTGTCTGTCTTCTCCCACATCACAGTCTCACACACACACAAACACACAGGCTGATATGTGTGACTGAGATCAGATACTAAATGTATATATCAATGTGGCTAGATAGATAGATCAAAGTATCAAGGTATGCTGCTTTTATTAAAAAGAACAGCCTGTTTAATATTATGTATTAGGTACTAGAGGAAAAGACGTCTTCATATAGCAGAAGCTGTGTGTCTTCATGATCGAGCCCAGTGAGGTTGTGTATATTGAGAACAGGAGGGGGCCAAGCACTGAACCCTGAGGCACCCCAGTGGTTATTTGATGTGTTTTAGACCCCATTTCCCTCCAGGATACATTGAGAGATCCACCCTTGAGGTAGAATTCTGTCTTGTAAAGTGCAGTTTCTGTGTTGAGAAATTCAGAGAGAGTTTACTGTTTCACTCTTAAATTACAGGGTCAAAGCCACTGTGGTAACATCGGGATAAGAGTCATGCTCAAGAGCATAATGGTGGTAGCTCCTGAATCAGTTTTCACAGCGTTCAAACCTACAACCTTTAAATTGCCACCCCGATTATAATCCCATGACTACACCACTATCATGTCATCATCATCTGTAATTATTTTATCTCCCTGAGGCCCGCTTACAATTATAGTACAGTGTTTGTGCCAAACTACACAAACACTTCTTCTTCTTCTTCTTCGTATGTCTTTAAAGTACACATGAAATTAAAATAATCTTCGTAAATACATCACAATACTGAGATAAAGTTGGTTGCAACTTCCAGTTCATGCAGACTTTAGGACATGAGAAATTACATTTTACTAAACTTCGCACTTTGACCTGAAATCGATTAAATAATATATGATATACACTACCAGTCAAAAGTTTTTGGACAGTGTGTTCTGCTCATTAAGCCTGCATTTATTTGCAAAAACAATAATATTGTGAAATATTTTTACTATTTAAAATAACTGCTTTCTATTTAAATACATTTTAAAATGTAATTTATTCCTGTGATCAAAGCTGAATTTTCAGCAACATTACTCCAGTCACATGATTCTTCAGAAATCATTCTAATATGCTGATTTGTTGTTCAAGAAACATTCATTATTATTATTATTATTATTATTATTATTATTATTATTATTATTATCATCATCTATATTTAAAACAGATGAGTACTTTTTTTCAGGATTCTTTGATGAATAGAAAGATACAAAGATCAGCATTTATCTGGAATATAATAATAATAATAATAAAGAAAACAACTTCTGTAACATAATACACTATATTATTCAAAAGCTTGGAGTCAGTATATCTTTTTTTATTTATTTATTGGGGGGGGGGTATAGAAATTAATTAATATTTTTGTTTAGCAAGGATGCTTTAAGTTGATCAAAAATGATAATAAACATTTATAATGTTACAAAAGATTTCTATTTCAGATAAATGCTGTTCTTCTGAACTTTCTATTCATCAGAGAAACCTGAAAAAAATCGATTCAGCTGTTTTCAACATAATAATATTAACAACAACAACAACAACAATAATAATAATAATAATAATAATAAATGCTTTTTGAGCAGCAAATCAGAATATTAGAATGATATCTGAAGGATCATGTGACTGGAGTAATGATGCTAAAAATTCAGCTTTTAAACCACTGGAATAAATTACATTTTAAAATATATTCAAATAGAAAAAAGTCATTTTTGTCATTTTTGTTGACATTACTGAGATGTGCACAGCAAAAGGAGATAATGTGCATCTTGGTCATTGATTTGGACTTAAAAAAATGCACACCGTGCACATTTTCATTCATGATGTTCACACTTTAGTCAAATTAGCTTCACAGACTCTCCATTGCACTGTAAATGTAAATAAGATGATTAAAATATCACATTATATTTGTTTGTGTTCAATAATCAATGAATATTTGTTTCTGTTATGCAGTAGAAATCAATTTGAAGTCATTATTCATGCCTTTCCGAATAAGGCATTGTCATGACGTACCCTAAAGCAGCACATCTGACCTCTGGCTTTTTGGGCAGTATTAAGGGGCTTTTGTCTGCCCCAGTAGACACGTTAGGGTAAATGTCATTGACGTGTGCAAGCGGGCGGTCGTGTGTTAACTCTTCAGGTTTCTGACGTTAGTAATCTATTTCAGAACGGGACATTTTATTGTCAGGTATTACATTTTGTCACAGTGTCATCAAAATCTTGAAGTGACATTTCACTACATAAACAAGCGTTGCTCCATTTATTCACGGCTTTTATTCCTTAATCTCTGTAAGTTGTTGCAGCGCAGTAGTCGCTTCTGTGCTATTCATCTTCCGAGAGCGTCTGTGTGTGAGAGACAGGCAGGGACCTCAGGGCTTACTTCTGCTGTCTCATCAATAGACATATGCAATTGTGAGATTGCAACACCAGGTAATCACATGAATACACACATTATGAGAGAGACAGACAGGGAGAAAGAGATTGCATGTAAGTGTTGGAGTGAAACGCAGTGATTATGGAGGTTTGAAGAGGTGTGTTAAAGGGTGTGTAATTAAAGGTAAACAGAGCAGTATGATGCAGAAAGACACAGATTACACTCTTTAACATTGCCAAGGCTATGCGTGTGTGTATGTGTGGTTGTTTATATAAGGGCATCATTTAGAGAGCATTCCAGAGAAAGATTCAAACTTTTGGGATGTCTGTAAATGTGTGTATGTGTGTGCATGTCTGTACTCACAATGGTAGTGATGCCAGATGCATTGTAATTATACCAATCAACATAATTTAAGCAACCGATGAATTGTACCGCAAATAGATGCAAAAACATCACAGACTGTGCAAGGTCACACAACTAGACTAAAGGAGGCTAGATCACGCTAGATTTCAGGAGTTACGATTATTTTAGCCTATGAGTGGAAGTGAACAGAGCACAATCCAGCGTGACCTTCCCTTAGTGTGTGAGGAGAATGAAGTTGGGCCTTCAAATATAAACATAAGTTAATGCCCTAAGATCATGGGTTTGTTGTGCTTGTTTGTCACATCCAAGGTATTAAGGATCTTTTGAAATCTAGTGTGTGTGTTTCTGTGTGAAAACCCGCTGCAGGCCATGACAGCCTAATATCTTCTGTTAGCAGTGAATTACACCTCATTATGGTAAACCTGGAGCCACACACACACACTCCTTGCGGCTCATACGCAAATGTGCAAAGTGCGAACGCTCAGCAGCGTGGTGCAGGTAAGTATATGTGGTGTTAGGTATACCTGCAGACAGCTCACGCGCACACACACACAGAGACTCCAGACAGCCTAATGATGTGCTGGAGGTTTGACTGCTGTCATTGAGCGTGCGTCTGTGTCAGCAGAAGTCAAGACAGACGAGAGACTTTCAATTAACACTGCTAAAAATCATTATGATGTCATTCTACAATTGCACACATGCACACAAACAAACACACTCCTGATGCACCTATGCACACGTCTTATTTACATTTACACACACAGACACACAAAAGTCATTATCCCGTCATTTAACTTCAACATTTACACTAAATTGCATGGTTATACCTTGAGAAAGAGCACAATGCATCTGTCATCTGAAAGGAAAACATTCTTTCATCGGTGAAAGTATCTATCTAAATTAAGAGAATGACTTTTGACTTTTGGTTTACAACGTGGCAACCCTGTTTTGACATAAAGAGTGAGAAAAAGAACATTTGGAGAGTTTGTCAAATAAAACAAGATTAAGCTATAAATACGTTTATAGACAAGGATGCACATAAGTGGTCCGCAGATCCGCACGTGCGACCAAAATAAGTAAATAAGTTCAGAGCATGCATTTGCATACTGACATGGTTGACAGCTGTTAATGCACAATTACCATTTTAGATCGACAAACTGTAATACTGAATAAGATTTATTTTCGAACTGAAAGCATAATTCTAGGCTATTCCCTTCCGTTTTCAAAACACAATGCAAAAATGTGACATTTCATTCACTGAACACTCTTTAATCGGAAGTGCTAAACCTAGCGGGAGCTTACTTGCCGGTAACCTGCCAAAATAAAAGCTTGCTAATTTAGATTTAAAAATGATGAAAATTCACATTAAAAAAGTAAATATTAAAATATTATTTTTAGGTTTAATATAAAAATAATTGCATTTTTTTAATACTCCCTTTTTATTTTAAAACATAATAGTATTATCATACTTTATTATTTTGTTTATTATTTTTTTTAAAATAAGAAATAACTAAATAAAGTCCAATGATATTATTATCACTATTATTAATTTATTTTTGTTTTTAGAGTTAAATTTAATAGGTCACACTGTGTAGTGTGAGGACCAAACCAAATCTCCAGGTACTCTTATGAGAAACAGGCTAGAAAAAACTCGCACCCATGTTTATAGATTATAGTGTAGTGCACCTTACTGTACCCTACTGTAAACTAAAACAGAAAAACACTCATATTTATGAGATGAGTGGCATGAGCTCTATTAATACAGTAAGTGGGAATTGAATGTAATGTTTTTTGACAATGGGAAAAACCAATACATGAACAGACAGAACTGTGACAATATTTATATGTAATTCCATAATTACATTATTGTCTTTAAATTAAGCATTAAAGTGCACTTTTTTAAAGTTGTATTTACAGGTGTTTAAGGAAGCATAATAAGAAAACTCACTTTAAGTACATTTAAGTGGCTTTTTATTTTTATTAATATTACATTATGTGCAAGTACAGTTTTGTTTTGTCATTCCAAAAGGCATGAGGGCATGAAAATGCCAGTTTTCGGACACTTAATAATTGCCCGTTGACTGTATGAAAACATTACATTCAGTTCCCACTCTCAGTTCAGTTTCAGAGGGGTTAGATTGGCTTTGTAAGCTGGTCAGACCAGGAGACCATTCATAGTTTCAAATAAGCATGTTGCTAAAGCTAACAACCTATTACTCAAATAAGCACAATAAAAACAGTACACGCAAATATAGGGTAAAATAGTGTAAATTTTGATTAAATGGTGCTACAGTTTGTTCATGGTTTTACCAAGCACTGAGTTGAGAGGGTGTCTATGATGCCTAACGATGCTGTTTAGGTGGCTAGTTTACTTTGCCTTTTTTAAACAGTTTAGTTTACAAATGAAGGAAACATCAAACATGAGTAGTGCTAACAATGCAAAGCTTCAAACATTATCATCAGTAGGATTAAATACAGGGAAATAGTTTTTAGCTATTTCTTTAACTGTGAGGGATTCAGCTGCCTGGATAGGGTTGGGAAAATCATCCCTAGCAGGGATCAGAGAACAAGAATGTTTGGGAAAGTGACTTCATGCCTTTCTGAGATAGTACCATGAGATGCCGGTCACTCATTGACCGCAGGGATGTAAATTTGTAAAAGGGAGTGAAGTTATAAGACCACACGGCAAAGCACACGGCTATTTTGCATGCAAGTATCGATGTCTACATTATAATCACTTCCAACTTACCACCACCACTTCATTTCTGCTAAAGAAAGAGACAAAGTTATGATGAAGATGATCATGATGATGTATGTGTTCCTTAGAGTTAAACTCTGAAAGGAAAAACATGTGGCTTGTGTCAAATGGTTGTTGGAAGTCTCTCTCTCTTTGATGACCTGCAATCATAAAGTGGCAGTTAGGTCATTTTTTTTTTTTTTTTTACATCTGTAATGACATATTTTAGCTGTTTTGGCATGCTATTATACTCCATTGTCTTTTTTTTTTTTTTTTTTTTTGTAATCTTTCAGAGACACAGCGGAGGGAAAAGATTATATATTTATCCAGTGCACTTTTCAGTGATCTACATTATGTGGAAAAGATAAAGCAATGTGTATACTCATATAAAACTGCTCATATAAAAGGCTAGACATTTGAACTGTAACTGACATCTGGATTGTAAACAATAAAGAAAAAAAAAAGTTTAAAAATGACTTACCAGAAGAAAAAAAAAGAAGATGAACATTTGTTGTGGAATAACACTGACTGATGAATCACAAACAATGGGGCTAAATTTGATTTCAAATTATCTAAAAAAAAAAAAAAAAAAAAAAAAAAAAAATTAATAACTAAAGTAGACATACTCAACAAAGTAACATACAATTAAATCATTGTTTTTGATTCTGTCTATTATGACGGAGCAACAAAGTTATCTTAATTTCTGTCAGAGCATTTCACACTGCTGTCAGATGGTCTATTTCCTGTGCAATAGGTCTTTTTGTTCAGGCATTTACATGGGCACTTTGATAAACCGTCCTGCCGTAGTTGGATTTCACGTTCCATATCTCAACAATCGCAGGGCCAATTTGGTCTCTCTTCTTCCCTGATTTACGAGCACAGACATTAATTTAAGAGCCATTGTTCTCTGCTAACGGACCCCTCCCTCACGTCTTCCCGCTGCTTCCATGCCATGTTCCCTCTCTTCCTGAGCGCTGCTACCCATCAATCAGTGAAGGAGCTGGAGAGATTGTTATCTCAGTCACAGTATTAACCTTCAGAACCTGACTGCTGTCTCTACAGCATAATTAAGATGAGAGAGAGTGAGGATTGATGTAATTGATTAAACCTGTTTTGATGATGTTAAAATGGTTTGGCAATTTTGAGACAAATGTGTTTTATGAGGGCAACCATTTTCAGTAATAGGGAGAGTAGAAGCCAACCCCCACTAGACACACACAGACCTCCTGCTATCCAATTTAACCAGATTCAGTCTCTCATTCCTTATTCTCACACGGTAGGGTTTAATCAAAACAGCAAACACCACTCATAATCAAAAACATCTGATACTTGTTTGTCCTGCCCGGATTCTCCACGTGGCAACCTGTATTTTGGGGGTTGGTGGTAACTGGAAGATTGTTGTCCCCACAGTGAGTGAGCCATGTTCCATTTTGTGTGCTTCAAACCATCAACCAGGATGGGAAGTGGGTGCACCAACAAGGACACTGAAGATCGCAACCCTGTAGCATCAGTCGTTAGTGTGCCTACTGAGGCCAGGGGAGTGAGGTTTACTTGCATACTGTACTAGCTGCCAGAGGTACAGAATCCAGGCAGGAAGAAAAAGCGTCAGTTGAATTTGATTATGAGTGGTGTTTGCTCTGTTACACTCACCCCACTGAACTACACTCCATCAGGTTTATGCGACCAGTGTAACTGGTGCTACCCGCACTGCTGCAAGCATGAGTCAATCCAGCGCCCATGTGTATAGGAGGTGGGTGCACTAACAAGGACAATAAAGACCGGAGCCACTAGCATCACTCCCTAGTGTGCCTAATAAGGCCAGGGGAATGAGGTTTATTTGCATACCTCTTACTAGCTGGCCTCTGTTACACTCACCCCACTAAACTTCATTCACCAGGTAAATAGTGGGATTCAAACCAGCATTAATTAGCAATGGAGGTGGGCAATGGACCGATGCAGCTGGTCCTACACTGCACCTGGAAGTCCAACCTACATGGGAGGTGGGTGCACTAAGAAGAACACAGCCTCTTGCAGCCTCACAGGAGTGAGGTTTAACTGCATTGCTCCCACTAGCTAGCCTATGTTATACTCACCCTCCTAAACACACACTTCCATTCGTTTTACATAACCAATGTAAGTGGTCCTATTCACACCACTCCAACCAGCGTCAACCCGCACAGGAGGTGTGTGCACTAATAGGCAACTAAAGACCACAGATTCTAGCGTCAGTTGCTAGTGCACCTTTCCCGAGGCCAGGATGGTAGCTCTCACTAGCTGGTAGCTCTCACTAGCTGGTTTTAATTATATTCACCACACTAAAGCTCACTACCATCCAGGTCATGGAAAGTGGGATTCAAACCAGTGTCAACTTGCATGGGAGGTGGGTGCACTAACAAGAACAAAACCTCAAACATGAGCCAAAAGTCTGCCTCTTGATAGCTAGTCTCTATTTAGTCTCACGTAGCCAGACCTTCAGACTGACGGCTGAAGGTCTGGGAACTTTTTCCGGTATGAATGGTCAAGACCTGCCCAAAAGGCCATTTGACTAACAGGTAAAGCAACCAATCATGTTTAGTTTTTGTGGCACATCATGTTTAGGGGCGTGGAAATGTCGCCACAATGACAGACTCTCTCTCTAAAACTCTTGGACATATTTTAAAGATTCTATGCCACGAAATTTAAATATCTCACATACTTTTGAAAATCCAGACTTTAGTTGATACTGATAAGCACTCATTGTCACAGCTGTAAACACTACAGCTTTCTTCTTCGATGAGGGAGTTTGGTGTCATGGCATCTTTGTTTCCAGGTGGAACGTTAAAGACTGCAACACACACATCTCCCGGAAATCCTGTTTAATTTTACCAATCCAATGACAACTTCGAAACTCCTGAAGTGTTTCCAGATAAGGGTGCCATATGCATTAGACGTTTAGCCAACGTTTTGTGAGCGTGACATATGAGGCTGTGACTAGCTTCCATTACACTCACCCCACTAAACTTTACTCCCGTCAGTGTAAAAGGCCCTACTTGCACCTCTCCACGTGGGATTCAAACCAGCATAGGACAAATGTAACTGGTTATAAACTGCACCTGGAAGTCCAACCCACACGGGAGGTGGGTGCACAAAAACAAAAACGAAGGATCTAGCATCAGTCATTAGTTTGTCTCCAAGAGGCCAGAGGAGTGAGGTTTACTTGAGTAACTGTCAATAGCTAGCTTCCATTACACTCACCCCGCTAAACTTCACTTCCATTGGGTTCATGCAACCAATGTAACTGACCCTATTCGCATCTCTAAGTGGGATTCAAACCAGCATGGGAGGTAGGTGTAACACCAATGTATCTGATTCTACACTGCACCTGGAAGTCCAACCCACATAGGAGGTCAGAGCACTAGCAAAGACACACCCTTTACCTTCAGTAGCTAGTGTGTCTCTTAAGGCCAGAAGAGTGAGTTTTACTTGTGTTGCTCCCAATAGGCGGCCTACGTTATACTCACCCCACTGAATGACACTCCCATCCGTTTCACATGTCCAATGTAACTGGTCCTACTTCTTGGAGTAGTGCTTCTCACACTACTCCAAGCAGAATTAAAACCAGTGTCAACCTGCACAGGAGGTGTGTGCACTAATAAGGCCGCTACAGACCACAGCTTCTAGCATCAGTCGGTAGTGCACCTCTCTCAAGGCCAGAGAAGTGAAGTTTACCTGAGTAGCTCTCACTAGCTGGCCTCAGTCACACTCACCACACTAAACCTCACTAGCGTTGGCTTCCTGGCACTGATGTAATTTCTCCTATTTGCAGCTCTGCAAGCAGGATTCAAACCAACATCAAACTGCATAGGAGGTGAGTATATAAATAAGGATGCTAAAGACCACAGCTTCTAGCATCAGTCACTAGTGTGCCTTTCTCGAGGCCAGTGTAGTGAGGTTTACCTGAGTAGCTCTCACTAGCTGGTCTCAATTACACTCACTACACTAGCATCCTGGTCATGGCACTCCTGGTTGTATCTCTCCAAGTGGGATTCAAACCAGTGTCAACCTGCATGGGAGAAGGTGCACTAACAAGAACGCATCCTCAAGCATGAGTGGCTAGTGTGCCTTTACTTTAGTGCTTTACCTGTGTTGCTCCCCATATGTGGCCTACGTTATACTCACCCCGCTGAACGACACTTCCATCCATTTCACATATTTAATGTAACTGGTCCTACTCACACTACTCCAAGCAGGATTCAAACCAGTGTCAACCTGCATGAGAGGTGTGTGCACTAATAAGGCCACTAAAGACCACAGCTTCTAGCATTATAGTGCACCTTTCGCAAGGCCAGAGGAGTAAGGTTTACCTGCTGAGTTCTCACCAGCTGGACTTCACTAAGCCTCACTCCCATCCGGGTCACGGCACTAATGTAATTGGTTCCTACTCGTGCCACTTAAGACTCAAACCAACATCAACCTGCACTGAGGGTGAGTGCGCTAACAAGGACGTTAAAGAACCAGCCTCTAGTGTCAGTCACTAGAGTATCTCTCTTTACATTATCACCATTATGTTGTCGTATAAGGCACTGAACTCTAGATTGTACTAAACAAACAATCCTTGATACAGTGTCTATGTATAACTTCACGCAAACATCTTGCGGTTGTGTTGTCTAATCTACATTTGCCTGCTAAATGCAATTTCAACAACAACACACACACACGCACACACACACAGAAAACTTTCTAGCTTGCAGCAGTTTGTACAAAGTATGTTTACTAATAGCAGAAATAAACAATACATTTTTTGGCTTTTGGCAGGTAAAAGGCCACGTCTCTGGACTGTCTCAGGACTCTGTCTGTCAGGTACGGCACACAGAAGTTGCATCTTCAAATGGTAATGATTCATACTAACATCTGTAGTTTGATCCCATATTACAATTAACGTTAATCCTGCCCTGAGTAAAGTTAATCTGTGTCAACACGAGGGAAGCATCAGTATTGAAATTTTCTCCCATAGACATGCATGGAGGAGGATCCTGTGCATATCAGTGTTCACACAGCATTGTGCCAGATGGTTTTTACTCAGTCAACTTGATTTGGTAAAACTAGGAAACACCTCAAATCTGACCTGTCCACGTGTTATGATTTATAAAGAGAAGTGGTATTGGAATGCAAACCATACAATTTATTTAAAGGTACTCACTCATTTTTTACATAACATAACAGAACATAACACTAATGACAATGACAAATACTCATGCACATTCTTCCAGACATGATTTTGTGCCAAATATAGTATACAGCTGATCTCCTGAGCAATATGATCCAAACCACCACCACCATGGCATCATTTTCAATAATTAGGCAGATAAAGTGAATGACAGTATCATCATGTGTGAACCCCAAGATACAGATTGGTATGAAATTATGCTACCAAAACCACCTGACTCCTCAGACTCCTTAATTGCTTTTTAAGTTGAATGACTGTCATGTTAAGTTGACCTTTGTCCAAATCCACCAGAGTCTGGCAACTATTTGCCATGACAAAACCATCCAAATCCTGAATCATGAAGTAGACTCATCCATAATAAAGTGAAGGAAAGACTAGAAATGTACTATTTTATAATGCAAAGTAGATAGCAACAAAGAAGCAAAGGAGTTACAAAAGTATATTAAAAAAAATAAATAAATAAATGGGGAGATGGAAGCTCTTGCCCAGCTTTCAAACTTTGAAGTACCTCCACAACTTTTCTCAGTTGTGCAATTAATCACCAACATTCATAATATTACAATTTTAATGAATGAAGCTGAACAACTCTGAAAAACAACTTAAAGTCTCGATTATCTTTGCAAACCAAATACACCTTTTCTCTAACCTTAAGACACGAGAAAAGAATACCTTCATATCATTCAGTAAAGACCAACACAATCAAATCAGCTCAGAAAAAAAGTAGCTGCACATCTGACAAACTGGTTTTGATGCTTGATCAGCTAGAGAACCAGCGAGTCGGGTAAATCTTGGTCAGTCTTGTTAGGGCTAGTAGATGAACTAGCAAGTGGTGACATGATTGAGCTAGTTTACCCAAAGTTCATTCTGAACTGCTTGACCAATTTAAGATGATACATGGTGGATTTTACAGCAGATTATACCAGGTCTTTATCACAAATTGAAGATGTGACATTCCTACAGCTAACAAGCAATACCAAGGTCAATAGTTTGATTCCCAGGACATTCATGAACTAATAACATATGCACCTTACATGCAATTTCTTTTATGCCAAAAATCATTAGGACATTAAGTAAAAATCATGTTCCATGAAGATATTTTGTAAATTTTCTACCGTAAATATATCAAAACTTAATTTTTAATTAGTAATAGGCATTGCTAAGAACTTCGTGTGAACAACTTTAAAGACGATTTTCTCAATATTTTGATTTTTTTTGCACCTCCAAATTACAGATTTTCAAATAGTTGTATCTTGGCCAAATATTGTCTTCTCCTAACAAACCATACAACAATGGAAAGCTTTCAGATAATGTATAAATCTCAAAAAAATACATAACTATACATAAAATACATAAAAAAACTAACCCTTATTAATGGTTTTGTGGTCAAGGGTCACATATGGATTTACACACTGGGAATTTAGAAAAAGAGCTAGGCCTTGTGTAGAACAGCTTTCTTGCCTCTGATGCTGAAAAATCAAGACTGTAAAGGACCGAAATATAGTCAGTTCAAAATGTTGTCTGTTTTAAGGTCTTAGGTCATGCCTAATTTCCATAACCCACATTTTCTGGACTTTTTGTCCACTGGAATGTTTCTTTGGCTGCGCTCCTGTCCCTCACAGACTTATTTTAGTTCACGTCAGTATAAATATGGTTTGTATCCAGACTCCAATGGTCCATTTTCCAGCATCAGACAACCAAAGTGGCCACTTGGATGAGATTTGAACAATCCACAGCAAAAGGACAAAGAAGGTCAAACACTTTTGAGGAAAATTCTGCCTGACAATCTACGATGAGCTGCACATAGATTTTTGTCTTCCTACTGGACATACATCCAACTCTGCTTGGTTCCCACAGTCAGGCTGACTGCCGATTGTTTGTTTAGTCTGTTACTCAGGCGAGGGGGAGGGTGGATGAGATACTCCCTGAAGGCAGGTAGGTAGTGACACCACTAGTTGCTTGATTCAACTGTCAAGAACTGTCAACTGTATAAGCCTGTGGAGAAAACTCCTAGAAATACAGATTGTGTGAAGAATTCTTTGACTGTCAGTCAAAGGAAGAAAAAAAAAAATAGCTTGAAAAGTCCTGGATTATTTAATTGCTGGAAAACTGGGAATATCCAACCAAACCTCATTTTTCAAATGCAACCGAGAAGCAAGTTTTCCTCATCTGCAGCTGGATCCGAATGGCCGGTGACGTCCTGAGGCCTGACAAGAACACTTTTCTCCAGTTTCTAACTCCTGACTGATGCTATGAAAGTCATTAGCATGCGCATTCGCTGTTTTACTCTTCCCTTTTTAGTACCCGACGCATGACAGGGAGTCAGACATCAGGACCCTGCAGTCCTCGCTGTCTCTCTGAGCCTGAGGCCAAGTGCTGAGTCAACAGAGAGAGGAGGTGTCTGCTTTAGTGTGGCGTCAGGCTGGCTCGGACACCAGTCCCCCTCCTGGTCACCTCCACTCCCCCTCTCCCTCTCTCTCTGTCTTTCTCACTCCCTTACTCCCTGCCCTGACCATCACTAGGGGCACGTGTGCTGCCGAGAAGGGGGAACTTGGTTTTGCTTTGTTAAACCTTTCCATGCAGAAACAATGGCTCAAATATTAAAGGGATAGTTCACCCAAAAATGAA
The DNA here is from genome assembly GCF_022985175.1 of Labeo rohita. Lineage (NCBI taxonomy): Eukaryota > Metazoa > Chordata > Actinopteri > Cypriniformes > Cyprinidae > Labeo > Labeo rohita. The sequence continues at coordinate 30,341,926 of NC_066891.1, read as the reverse complement.
AATTCAGTCATTCATTACTGACCCTCATATCTTTCCAAACCTGTAAGACTTTTGTTCATCTACACAACACAAAGTAAGATATTTTTGATGAAATCTGAGGGCTTTCTGACCCTGCATAGACAGCAACGCCACGTTCAAGGCCCAGAAAGGTAGTAAGGACATCGTTAAAATAGTCCATGTGACATCAGTGGTTCAACCTTAATTTTATTAAGCTATGGGAATACTTTGTGCGGAAAAAAAAAAATCATTCTATTTATTCTATTTCTTTTTTTCTGTGTCAGCCTGTTTACAAGGGTACATGACACATGGTGCTGCTGATGCAGGAGCCACCATTCTGACATAGAACCGATGTCGTTAACAATGTCCTTACTACCTTTCTATGCCTTGAATGTGGTTGTTGTGTTGCTGTCTACAGAGGATATAGAAAGCTTTCGGATTTCATCAAATATACCTTAACTTGTGTTACGAGGATGAACAAACAACATAAGGGTGAGCAATTATTGAATTTTCATTTTTACTTTAATCCCATCTGTTATCAAGAGGCACTGCTAATATGGAAAAATACATGTGTTCGGAATAGAAATAGGAAGTCCTTTTACCATGATTACCAAGAACAACTGCTATGACACTTTCTGAGAAGTGTGGTTTTGATTTAATGATGCAACCATTGATGTTTGTGTCATGTCTTGTGAGTAAACATCAATAAATTCAGAAATTAATATTGTTAAAAGAAAACATTTATGTGTGAAAAGCAGACTTACAAAGTAGCTTCATATTAAATAACACCTGAGCCTCACCTTTTGGTAGTTATCATTATGAGAAAACCAAAAAAGCAATAAAAATAAAAAATAAAAAAATAAAATAAAAATTCAGATTCAGGCTAAAGCCAATAGCTGTTTTTGTATAGTGAAATAAGTGAACAATTATAAAATGTGACCCTGGACCACAAAACCAGTCATAAATAGCAATAGGCAAACATTGTATGGGTCAAAATTATAGATTTTTCTTTTTATGCCAAAATCATTAGGATATTAAGTAAAGATCTTGTTCCATGAAGATATTTTGTAAATTTCATACCATAAATATATCAAAACTTATTTTTTGATTAGTAATATGCATTGCTAAGAACTTCATTTGGACAACTTTAAAGGCGATTTTCTCAATATTTAGATTTTCAGATAGTTGTATCTCTGCCAAATATTGACCTCTTGTAACTAACCATACAACAGTGGAAAGCTTATTTATTTCCTTTATAAATTAGTTTCAAAATCAGTTTCAGATAATTGACCCTTATGACCCTTATTGTGGTCCAAAGTCATAAATATCAATGGCACTTCTGACCAACACAGATGGGAAAAAAAATCAAAATGAGATTGATAGCAACAAATCATTTTAATCTATCAGCAGGCTTAAAGGGATGGTTCACCATAAATGAATTCTGAATTCTGTCCCTCATATTGTTCCAAACCCGTGAGATCTTCCTTTATCTTACACACATTAAGATATTTTTGATGAAATCCCAGAGCTGTCTGCATAGACAGCAATGCAACTACAATGTTCAAGGCCCAGAAAGATAGTAAGGACATCATTAAAGTAGTCCATGTGACATCAATGGTTCAACCCTAATTTTATGAAGCTATGAGAATAATTTTTGTGTGTAAACGACTTTATTTAACAATTTCTTCTCTTCTGTGTTAGTTTTCAAATGTGGTCCATGAACATGGTAGTTGCGTTGCTGTCTATGGAGTGTCAGAAAGCTCTTAGATTTAATCAAAAATATCTTAAATTGTGTTCTGAGTCCTGAAGGTCTCACAGGTTTGGAACGACATGAGGGTGAGCAATTATTGACATCATTTTCAATGCTAACAGGTTAAAATTATTTGTTGCAATTAATTTCATTTTGTCTTTTTTTTTTTTTTTAAGGAATGAAAACAAGTAGTATGTGTAGGTTGTCAATTTAAGTTGGTGAGAAGTGTCATTGATATTTTATAATTGTACACAACTTGTTTCACTATGCAAAAACTGTTAATGGCTTTAGTTTGAATCTAGATTTTAATTTTATTGCTTCATTGTCTTTCTCATAATGATAATTGCCAAAAAGTAAAGCTGAGGTGTCTTATTCAAGGTGAAGCTGCTTGGTACGTCTGCTTTCACACATAAATATTTTCCTTTAGAAATATTTATTTCTGATTTTATTGACCATTACTCATGCGACATGAAACGGACATCAATGGTTGCATCAGTAAATCAAAACTGCCTTTCTTAGGAAGTGCCATAGCAGTTTTTCCTGGTAATCATGGTGAAATGACTTCCCATTTCCAAAACAAACACATCAGTTTTTCCATATTAACAGTGCTACATGATAACGGATGGCATTAACTGAAATGTTCATTATACAGCATTAAATTTGCCTGATAAAATATACATTTACAACAGTCAATCCAATTTAAACAGATCATTTAAAAAGAAAGAGCATTTCAGTTTGCCAGTTGGTGCGTAATGACTCTTGTGGCATGAGCCATTATGTGTGGTGACATTTCCCGCTACTGGTATGATACATAAAATGTGCACATATTACTGTATGCGTGTGTCATCCACATTAACTGTCAAGTAGTCACATGAGCCAGACCTTTGTCTGGTGACATTAAACCTGGCGTATATTTTTGGTTATTCTGGCCAAGCACCACCCAACTGTTCAAAGCTCCTATGCCTCAAACGAAATTCTTCAATATCTTTCAAACTTTTAGTATTCAACCTCATTGGTTGAACACTGGCAAATGTCTCCACGGGTTCTTACTTGAAAATATTCAATGTAGGTCACAAAGCACAACAAAAACTTGACCTCCAGAATGCCCAGATGTTGCGTAATGGAAAGCCAATCAGAAGAGAACTGGTGGAAATCGCCGGTTCAGTCCATTTCAGGACACAGCATGCATCATGCGGTCTGCGGACAGGCCATCTGAAGCTGCAGCTCAAGTAGTAGTCATGCTTTGCTCTCAAACCCAGCTCTGAAAAGGTCACCGAGTGCCTTTGAACCAAAGTAGGCCAAATCGTGTCCTCCATTCTTGTGTTAAATGCCATTTGTTAGTGTACAGTATTGGTAAAACCAGATTTCAACTTCAGTAACTGTCCAAAGTTTGGCGCATTCCCACTTCTAAGCTTCAAAACCCACAATCTTTCGGCTCGCAGCCCAGAGCTGTAACCACGAGCACAACACCACATATTAAGTGTTAGATGAGTACTGGAAAGAGCAGCTCTTTGTGCACTTCTTTCCTCAGGACCACAGATAGCCTGGCAACACATATGGTAATATGAAAATGCATGTTGTCGCTGATGTTTTGCTTGTACTGGCTTTAAATTTAGATGTCAATGTCATATGGATTTAGGTTAAAATGAAGCAAACAGACATTTACTACCTATTTCTAACCGCACAACAAATTTCACTGCAGAAATGTATACTTTTTTTTTTAATTAGTTTTCCTTTAAAAATATCTAAATTGCTTTAGAGAAATATTCTCTTACACATAGGTTTGCACATAGGTAAACATAAGTAGGCCTACATTTTATAAACTCTTGTTTGAACAACATTTACTGGAAAAGAACACACACAGACACATACTGATTATGAAAAATACATTTGTCATATTATAATTGTCTGGTGACCTGCCAGCATCAGCTGCATCGCTACATGTCCATTCACAAATCCTCTCCTGTGGCCTCATGGTATATTAAGATGTCCACCGAATCTCAGCGGATGTAGTAGGTCATCCATGTATTTTGTGACTATTGTTTTATGGATACCGTGATTTTTGGCATTCTACTCTTTTAACATACTGTTTTTCGGTTACTGGGTAGTATGTAAATTCAGATTCAGCCTCAGATTATTTTTTTAGATAGCCACTTTGCATTGCACCAGTTAGTACAAACCCAATCAAATCTAACATTCACGGACATTTAGCTTAAATATACATTTTTCACAATCCATCTCCTTATCAAGCATAGTATGCACAGAGACAGAGTGTGGATTAGTTAATATAGAAATGTTTGGTATGGGACTAGTAGGGATTTGGCAGGGGGCTAATTTCATATTACAAAATTGAAAATGTTTTTGGTAAAATAAATAAATAACAACAAACAAACAATATAATAATAATAATAATAATAATAATAATAATAAAGGTTAAAAAGTGGTTTTCTTTGGCCTGGTATGAATTAAATCCAATGAACAACATTTCTTCTATATATATGTATATATATATATATATATATATATATATATATATATATATTTTTTTTTATTATTTTTTTCCTCTCTAAACATTTTACGCCATTTTTTTTTCACCTCGACTGGTATATCAATAATAGTTTTCTCATACATATATAAATGTGACATTCCAAGAATTAAATTAACTGAAAATAAATAAAAGAATGGATGAATAAATAAACAAATGAGTGAGTGAGTGAATGAATGAATAAATGAATGAATGATTAAATAAATAAATAAATAAATGTTTTGGCTTGTTCAATTGCAAAACTTGTGTTGTAATTAGCTGTATGTCTCCCATTTGTCCCTAACAGGGTGGACATTTTTGGTCCTCCTTCTTATTGAATTTTTCTCATAATTTCTTAAATTTCTATACCTAAGGTTGAGCAAAATTACTTTTCATGTTTTGTATTTTTCTATCATAAGTATGCAATCATTTATTCATTTATTTATTTATTTTAAGTGTTATGATTTCCAAAAGGCACTGAATACTAGAAATGACCCCTAGCAAAACCATGGTTAAACTATGGTTAGTGCCACAAAACCGTGATTAATTATGGTAATTTGAGGTTCTTTTCGGTTTTATTTGTAGTAAAACATTGTTCATTTTCATAAGAGTTATTACTGTCTTTGTTCATGTGTTTCTGTATTTTACTTTTCCCCGCTGTTACCTATAAATATGCACGAAAATTCCATGTGACTAAAACATTGAAATAGTTATGAGACACGCTATATGGGAGCTGTTCACCCACCGAGTTTAAACATAAACGCATAATGATTACTGCAGTGATAATCGTTGAATAACAAATGAAACGTAGGTCAGCTCATCTCACAGCACTATATCACCTGGAATATAGTTATATGAGCTACTGTTAGGTCATTTTTATTGTTTTTTTATTGGAGATTGACAGCCTTTGCCTTGGTCACATTATGGATTAGTTGTTTAGGAATGAGCTGCCTGAATATTGTGTGCTTCACCGAAGAAGAAGAAAGATTTACATGTTTAATAAATAATATTTAAAAGTTAAAATAATGACAGCCTTTGTTTGGACAGTACATAAATAGAAATGCTGGTGACGCCTTTGATTGTTTTGCTGTTCTAGAGAAGGAATTGATCATTTACAACCATCCCATTTGTATCGTTTCTTTTGGATGACTGGCCCAATGGCTGACGCAAACATGAGCTCTCCTTGAACTCCGGCCAGTTTTATAAGTTTGCAGGTTGACGCTGGTGACTCTGGACTCTCTAGAGGTCACAGAGGTCCAATAAAAGACAAAGTCAGGATCAATAGCGCACAGTGTGTTGTGGGGGGATATGAATTAAACGCAATGGATATTTTAAGGCAAGGTTAGCCCCTTAGTTGTGGCAGTAAGAGGAGTCCTGATAGCGGTTATTCTGAGATTTTGCTTAGGAGGCACAGCTAAGCACATTCTCCAGCTAATGCTCTTTATATTCAAATGCCTTTTATTGGAGGGTGTGGCCGCACAAGGTGAGACATTGGACAAGGTTAGGCTGTTGTTACATTTTATTGGCGCAGGATAATTATAACCACACGCACATGCTCCCAGGGGATCGTGATGGGCTTCTCCCTGCGGAAAACACGACGCTACTGTAGTGCCCTGGTTTCAAAACTTCATGCTGATCGCCTACAAAACTAGAGCTAACGTATGGCTTAGCGTGCCTGAGAACGAGGCGGTGCAGTCAACGCTGAAAAGATGATCAAAAGATGATTCAGTTTATGATGTCTGTGGCCTCATCTCCAGATACCTTAGCTTTCCACTTCGTCACAAATGTGACTTGGAAAAACACGACCAGAAAGTAGGGAGATTATTCTAAAGTGGCGCTGCGGTGAGGCAAATGTTTCTGTATTTACAGAAAGGCTTCAGTTACAGATGAATGACATGTTAAATCCTTCTATATCTTTATGTTTCCCTCTTTCTCTCTCAAATTTTCCCCTTTCCTCACACGCATACCCATACATGCAGTATGGAGAGAAACTACCATTGACTGGGATACGTGGGGAGTTTATTTATAGGCCTATTTATTTATTTTAAGTTTTTGATGAACACTTTGTGATTAATCATATGATTTCCAAACAGTATGTATAATGAATAAATGCTACATTTGGTACATTTTAGGTATTTATTTATTTAAAGAACCCCATACAAGGCTTGGTCTTACTCAGCTTTTTGAATGAAATCTTTACTTACACTGTAAAAAATAAAAAACAATTTGTTGAGTCAGCTTAAAATAATTTGTTACCCTGCTGCCTTAAAATTTTAAGTTCAGTCAACTAAAATAAGTTTAGTAAACTTAAAATGTTAAGTTGTACTAAGTGACAGCTTAGATATTTGTGTTTGCTAAACTTAACAGATGGGTAAGTAACCCAGCTGCCTTAAAATTTTAAGTTGATTCAACTCAAATATCTTGTCACTTAGTATAATTTAACATTTCAAGTTGAATAAACTTTTTTTGAGTTGACTGAACTTAAAATTTTAAGGCAGCCAGGTTACAAATTATTTTAAGCTGACTCAACCAATTGTTTTTTACAGTGTACTTGGCCGTAGTACACTGTACTACTATATGAGTATATGATGACAGAATTGTCTTTTCTGAATATCGAAATGCATTTTTGAATACTAAAATGAGTTCAAAACAGGAACTTTTATCAATAAATTATTATTTTAAGGACAAAGTAATGATTTATGTTTTGTGTGCAGGTTCTTTATGTAACTGAGTAATGACCGTACAGTTTATTATAATAACCTTGTGACAAGAACTGACCAAACATATGACATATGTTGTGCATGAATGTGCACTGTTACTTATTTGATTTCAAAATCATTTATTCATTTATTTGATTTCAAACGCTTCCATACACCTGGCTGTTTGTTGTATTTTAAGACATGTCCATTTTATTTTATTTTGTGAAAACCTATTATTTCAAATGTAACTTATGTATGCATCATGGTAGTACTGATTTTAATTTATGTCACATTTATTTCAATATAAAACAGCAAAAGCCTTCCACTGCAATGAATTACATAATAATAATGTTAATAATAATATTACAGAAAGAGAAATGGTGGAGATAATGTGAAAAGTTTAAAGAAAATAACATTACAATGCATATATATATATATATATATATATATATATATATATATATACAGGTGCATCATCTCAAAATAGAATAAATAGAATATCATGAAAAAGTTATTTTTTTGTAACTTATTTCAAAAACTGAAACTTTCATACATTCTAGATTCATAACATGTAAAGTGGAACATTTCAAAAGTTTTTTTGTTTTTCATTTTGATGATTAGAGCTTACAGCTCATGTAAGACAAAAATCCAGTATCTCAAATATTAGAATATTTCCTAAGATCAATCAAAACAGATTTGCAAAACAGAAAAGTTCAAGTTCTTTAAAGTATGCTCATTTATGCATTCAATACGTGGTCGGCAGCACAAATTACAGCAAATGACTTGCTCCTAGCATGAATTACAGCATCAGTGAGGTGTGGCATGGAAGCGATCAGCCTGTGGCACTGCTGAGGCACTACTGAACCTTCAACTCGTCTGAATATTGTTGGATCAACTGTATCTCATCTTTCTCTTGAAAATATCCCATAGATTCTCAATGGGGTTCAGGTCAGGCTTGTTGGCTGACCAATCAAGCACAGTAATATCATGGTCAGCAAACCACTTGGAAGTGGTTTTGGCACTGTGGGCAGGTGCTAAAGTCCTGCTGGAAAAGGAAATCAGCATCTCCATAAAGCTTGTCAGCAGATGGAAGCATAAAGTGCTCCAAAATCACCCGGTAGACTGCATTGACTTTCGACTTGATAAAACACAGTGGACCAACACCAGCAGATGTCACGACACCCAAAAATCATTACTGACTTCAGAAACTTCAGACTGGACAAGCAGCTTGGATTCTGTGCCTCTTCAGTCCTCCTCCAGACTCTGGGACCATGATTTCAACATTAAATTCAAAATTTACTTTTATCTGAAAAGAGGACTTTGGACCACTCAGCAATAGTCCAGTTAATTTTCTCCTTAGCCCAGGTATGATGCTTCTGACACTGTTTCTGTTTCAGAAGTGGTTTAGTAGCCCTTTTCCTGAAGACGTCTGAGCATGGTGACTCTTGATGCGCTAAGTCCATCTTCATTCTACTCCTTGTGAAGCTCTCCCAAGTGTTTGAATCAGCTTTGCTTGACAGTTTTCTCAAGCTTGCGGTCATCTCTGTTGCATGTGCAACTTTTCCTAGCCAATTTCTTCCTTCCAGTCAACTTTGCATTTAATATGCTTTGATACAGCACTCTGTAAACAGCCACCTCTTTCAGTAATGACCTTCTGAGACTTACCCTCTTTGTGGAGGGTGTCAATGATTGTCTTCTGGACCAAAGAACAAGAGATACCCGGAATTTATACTGTAGGGATGGCATATATGTATGCATATATATATATATATATATATACACACACACACACACACACACACACACCCAAGAGTCAGCAGAGGGCAAACAAACAAACAAACAAATATATTATGTGTATATGCAACTTGTGTCATGTGTTAATGATTGATGACCAGCACAGCTCCTTTGTGTGTGTGTGTGTGTGTGTGTGTGTGTGTGTGTGTGTGCCCATGTGTTTATACCATTGTAAGCACGCACAGGGACTTAATGCACGCAAGGCTGCATATGATATAATTTAGATATTGTGAGTGAATGAAGGCAGATGGGTACCCACTGTCTGTTCTCTGTTATGTCAACATGCCCCTCATATTTACTGTACTCTCACTGCGCCCTTCAGTCTATACAGAGGAACCTTTCATTCTGCAAACAGTCAGCCCTATGTAAACAGCCCTTAGTCATCTCTCTAAAGTCAAATACACACAGATCAAACATCAGAGACGCATGATTCCTCTGTGAAATGTTCTGATTAATGCCAATATATCCCTTACACCCATTCTGAAGGGCACAGATTTTAGATAATTGTACCATTTTCCCACGACGTCTTTCTAATGTTCTACAACCATAAATGGTTGTAATTTAGAGGTCCATGCCTATTTTCCATCCTCTGTATGACCCTTGCAATTAAACAGGATGTTTTTGTTACTGTACCTTAAAAATGTCTGTATACAACTCTAGAAAATTGTAGGCTTTCAACTTTGTTGGAACATTTTGTGGACAGTGAGCCAAGCACAGTCACCCAGCGTTAATGCCCGACCTCACTGATGTTCTGACTCAATGCACCCTACACTATTACACTCCAAAAAAAAAAAAAAAAAAAAAAGTAACAAATTAGAAAACTAATTTAGTCTCGAATTGCTGTTTCTGACAAAATAAATAAATGTCAAACTTCTTGTCAAGATTGTTTAGCATTTAGTTCTTCATGATTATTGATTGTCAAAGCCTAGATTATATGCAGATGATTGGCAAAGTGCATTAAAAACGGACGCAAATCTCCTGTTCCACCACATCTCAAACATATCTTGCTGGACTGCCTGTTTTTAATGCAAGTAGACAATCATTTTAATTAATAAAATCTCTTAAGAACTGTTTCCTTCCAGAGAATGTTTCAGAATTAATTTTTTTTTTTTTAATCACATGTAAATTTAAAACATCATGTATAGTTTCAATCTGTTGTATATGTAACTTTTATTTGTTTGGTTTCATTTATGGTATTAATCAAACTTTCATGTAATTGGCTAATACACTGTAAAACATGTAATCTATAACACAGCTTTTGCCATGAAAATAGCCTCAGCTGCTGACATGGCATTAAAATTTCTACTACCTGCCCAGCAGCACATCCCAAAGGTGCTGTATTACAGGGGTGTCCACTGCGGGTTATGCGCAACTAACTTCCTTATTCTGTGAAACAGGTCACATTGCTTCCGGTTCAGGTCTATAGCATGTGCTTTCTTAAATATATAGAGCTCTTTTACTCAATTTGCAAAAGGCTACCAAAGATGAGCATGTTGCATATTCAGATTGATATCAGATTTACTAGTGTGGTGTTTAAACAATGCTCAGTTGGTACTAAGGGGCCCACACTATTACACCACCAGCCCTGAACCGTTGATACAAGGCAGGTGGAGTCATGCTTTCATGTTGTTTACACAAAATTCGGACCCTACAATCTGAATGTTGACTCATCAGACCTTTTTTCAATCTTCTATTGTGTGATTTTGGTGAGCCCGTGCCCACTGTAACTTCACTTTTGGTGTGGCCTTCTGTTGCTTTAGCCCATCTGCTTCAAGTTTCAATGTGTTGGGCACTCAGAGATGCTCTTCTGCAAACCTCAGTTGTAGAGATTGGTTATTTGAATTACTTTCGGCCTTCTACCAGCTTGAACCATTTGAGTCCACAGAGCTGACTACCCTAGAGATAGCTGTTCATGAAAATCCCAGTAGATCAAAGCTGCCCCCCCCCATCCTCTTGACCATGTCTACATGCTTTAAGGGCATTAAGTTGTTGTCACCTGATTGACCAATTTAGACATTTGCAGTAATGAGCATGAACAGTTGTACCTATACTAGTAAATGGTCAGTGGGTTACTACCTCGACATGCAAATATATTAAATCCAAACTTGCAATGAGATAGATATATGAAGAGTTCAGATGCAAAAGCCCCTAAATCCATCTGACATCTTTCTTTAAAAAATGCATTTTTATCAGGCTCAGATGTATAGGTTTCTATGTAAGTACCGGTACTTCTGATTGGGGTGAGAATGGGATTTTGGCAAGTTTGAAGTAAAAGTATTTGATGGACGTATAATATGTGTCAAGAGCATTCACTCAGTATCATTATCTCATTTTTTACCGAGATGGCTTTTAGCTGGTTTTGCATCTGAACTCTTCATATACACAAATCACGCAATGTTTATAAACACAGCAATGATCAACAAATGTAAATAAGGTATTTTTTAAGCTGCACTGCATACTGGGAACTTCCAAATCATTGTATAACTTAAAACTTGCTTGTTCAGATGAAAGTCTTGGGAAATTGTGGTAAAATTAGTAAAGACAAGTACTTAAAGGATGCAAAACTCACTTTTACAAGTTGTCTGAACATAATGGTGTGTTGGCAGTGTGTGTATACAACCACCCTATAATGATAAAAATCCTCCCAGTGGTATTTTTTTTTAATCTTTATAAATAATATCCCCTTTTCAAATCAAGCCATTCTCAGCTTCTTGGCTGTGTGACATCAGACAAACCCAGGCCGCTCCCACAAGAATTGATTGACACGGCCATCTTACCTTAGACCCGCCCTGAGTGAGCTGTGAACTGTCCACCATTGTTTCGACTCCGGTGCAGGGGAACACGAGAACATCTCAGATTGCATGATTGAGGTGTTTTGCTGTTGGATGTAATAATGAACACAGCAGTCGTCATTTACTCCCTGTATCTGAGCTGCTGAAGGTGCAGAGGATTACTGTTACTTTCATTTTTTAAGCAAGTGCGCCCGGCAATCTACATAAATGTGTCTATGTTCGCACAAATCATTCATGATCCATCTTCTCCTACAGCAGAAGTGAGTATAAGGGTATTTTATGAATCTTTGCAAATGGTCTTTTCTAATAATGTGCTAGTTAGCAAGTTTCGTGGCTAAATGCGGCTAAAGCTTACAGTCTGCTTGTCATATCACGGCAGAGAGGGGCGGGGTGAGCAGAGCTCATTAGCATTTAAAGAGAAATGCAACAAAAAGGTTTGCTGTGAAAACGGCTGATTTGGACAAGGTAAAAAGGGTGTTGTTTTACACTATTGAGAAACAAACCTGGAGAAAAACAAATAGTGTGTACATAGATTTTTTTTTTTGATAGAATTAATTTCCTTTTCTAGTTTGTCGTACATATCTCAATGTGTGTGTGAGGTGAAAGTTTTCTTCAGTAAAGATTCTCCAGATTGCAGCTGCCTTTATATCATGAAGTATCCAGTGATGTCCCTCCGTCTCGTCTGCTTTCCCTCAACCTGCCTCTCTCTCTCTCTCTCTCTCTCTCTTTCACTGGGAGTGATACTGTGTGGTAATTACTGTGTTCCCTAAACTTAAAATAACAAGCATGGCCTAATTACAGCTCACTCTTGATTACACCATCTTCACCAGGAGAATGAGGTGGGAGGTGGGAGGTGGGGGTGGGGGTGGAGGGGGGTGGACTGTTGCATCTACGACCTCTTATTCTCTGTTTACGTCATAGTTAGTATATATATTTAAGTAGGTTTAACCCAATATGACCTCCCTTACTGCTAGCAGTACCGATTGTGAAATACTGTACAACAGTGAACTTAGTTACCAAGTAATATATTAGAACTGGATTATCTCACAAAACCTATCAAGAATGTGTCCAGGTCATATTTCACCTCAGAATCAACAAAAGTGATAAGAAACTGTTTTGCGTAAAGTGATTTTGCACAGTTAAGTTATTTTGCATCCTGACATTATATTTTTTTTTAAATCGCAACACTAATGCAAAAAAACAAAAAACAAAACACAACAAAAAACCATGCAGAATAAGGCAATATACAGCCTACAGTTGAGGACAAAAGTTTATATACACCATGCAGAATCTGCAAATGTTGATTATTTTATCAAAATAAGAGGGATCATACAAAATGCATGCTGTTTTTTTTTTATTTAGTACAGACCTGTATTATACATATTTCACATAAAAAAAAAAAAAAAAAAAAAAAAAAAAAAAACACATTAGTGCCCTCCACATTTATAGAAATGACCGTTGATTTTTTTTACATTTAATCACAAGCATATATATGGTATTTAGGCAAAATAAGAAAAATGTACACATCTTCATTCTGATCAAAAGTTTACACCCCTGGCTCTGAATGCATCGTGTTTCCTTCTGGAGCATCAGCGAGTGTTTGAACCTTCTGTAATAGTTGCATATGAGTCCCTCAGTTGTCCTCAGTGTCAAAAGATCGATCTCAAGATCATACAGTCATTGTTGGAAAGGGTTCAAATACACAAAAATGCTGAAAAACCAAAGAATTTTACTGAAGAACAGTGGGCAGTTCAACAAGGTACTCATGAGCAACCATCACTAATCAAACAAACAAATAAATAAATAAAAGCACAACTGTGGATCATTCAGGTAACAACACAGTATTAAGAATCAAGCATATGTAAACCTGAACAGGGTCATTTTTGTAAATTCAGCTATTATTTTCTCTTGTGGGCTATATAGAAACATATTTTATGTAAAATAATTTTAAATTGCATCTATTTTGTATGATCCCTCTTATTTTGGTAAAATAATTAAAGTTTCTGCAAGGTGTGTGTAAACTTTTGACCTCAACTGTATATGCTTGTAATATGCATGCTAATAAGCAACTAGCTAATAGTGAGAACTGTTCCTTAAAATAAAATGTTACCCACACACTACACAAAAAGCAGTTAATATGTTAATATTCCATTATAAGTCATTTAAGCAAAAAAAAAAAAAAACCTTAAAAAGATATTTGTGTGCACAGATACAGATGTATGACAATTGATGGAAATAACTGTGCTGAAGTACTGGAATTTATTATGCCATAATACTGGCAGCATTGTGGAACTGCATAGAAATTTTGGACCTTTCCCCCACATACACTTCCTCTCAACTGTGATGCAACACGAGAACATTTAAAAAAAAAAAAAATGCAATCAAACAGACATTGGTAACATGATTGTAATTTCCATAACATGCGTTGACAAAATACATCAGCAGGTTTTTACCGGGAAACAGCTGAGTCACTGTGCGCGTGCACCAAAAAAAAAAAAAAAAAAAAAAAAAAGCTGTGATGGAAGAAGATGCAGAACCAGTCATGCAGTAATCTTAGCAAAGAAGTAATTTAATCTGAGCTACTAGCTAATCTATCTCATGACAGTCAGTGCTAGCCAGAGCTGGGTAGATTACTTACAAATTGTAATCCATTACTGATTCCAAATTGCATGATACAAATTGTAATCAGTAACGTAATCTATTACATTTTATGTAAGACAATCTGATTACTTTTTGATTACTTTCAGATTACTATTAACCTAACTCATTTATCACATCGATTTAAACAGGATAATCTTTTATCATAATGATGTAAAAAATACAGAGTGAGAAAATATATTCCTTTCGTTGTAATGAACAACATTAAGTGCATTAAACCTTGTATTACATCAAGATTTCCCAAAATGGGGTGTGTGAGTTTAATGAAAGGCTAACAAGTAATTAAATCATAAAAAATGTAAAATTAAAATAAATCATTTTAAAATAGCAAAGTAATTAACTTACTAAAAAACCTGCAATCCATGTGACCATTAACCAGTGTGAACATGCAAATGTGATACTTAATTATTAAAATATTAATTTTAAAATCTTGAGGATACTTAAAGGGGTCATTGATTATGATTTCACTTTTTAAACCTTAGTTAGCGTGTAATGTTGCTGTTTGAGCATAAACAATATCTGAAGTTACGATGCTCAAAGTTCAATGCATAGGGAGATATCGTCTGTTGTTTTAAATGATTGTGAAAGAGGTTCAGATGACAAAAAGTTTGAGAATGTCTGCAAATAGGAAATAACAAAAATTTGTGCAATTTGAATGAGTTTGAAAGACAAAAGCCTTTCAATAATACATAATAATACATGGTTAACCTACTGAGTGATAATTAAAAATAAAAAATAAATAAATTAAGTGCTCATCAGTAGTTGATGCAATGTTGAAACACTTCTTAAACCTGAAATGTTTTTTGTAAATCCATTGATGTCCACAAAACTGGACTTTCTGAGTATACAGTATATAAGTGGTAGAGTGTTTTATAAAGGAAAATTTAAAAGATAAAATAGAGGATTTAGAGAGAATCAATAAATGCTGACTAATGTATTGCTATTGTGTGAATAATATGTAATCATGCAATCAATAAAAAGTAACTGTAGTCTGATTACGAGTATTTTAAAATGTAACTTACTCTAATTACAAGTACATCATTTTTGGAATCTGATTACATAATCCAGATTACAAGTTATCAGTTACTACCCAGCTCTGGCACAAACCAGTGACATACAGGTTCTAACCAACTGTCAAATAAATTAATAACTGAAGTGCTATTCTGCTAAGAAGACCAGCACTGAAAGCAGACTAAGTGAATAATTGACATACAGTTAAACCTAAAGTATAATTTGCTTGTCTGCATCCCACTCCATCTCATGGGCAACAGCGCATGTATGATTTACCGAAAGCTCAAATAGAAGGGTCCATTTGGTAGTGTACGTAAGCTTAAGACATCCATCTGCACTTGCGGCCAAAGCAGTATACTTTGAAGGGCTTGCATACCCCTGAAATGCAGAAAACAAAGCATACCCAGACATACAGTAAATCTAGGATTTTGATTGCACATTTTGGTATGTTGAAAACTCTGGGCATAGTTTGAGACATTGTTTTTGATATCCTTGAAAAATCTATTTGCTCTCCATTTAATCTATGTATTTATTTTTCTTAGTTTAAATCTTTTTTTAGCTTATGGGTTCTTTGATCACCCAATTTCGAAAAAGACCCCGTTTTGTTGATGGTTGTGCTGGTCCACCTCCATAATCGAACCAGTACTAACTAGCATAAACCAGTCTTGAACCATTGCTGAGGGTCAAGCCTAGAGCATCAAAAAAGGATTACGATGTCATTATATAATGTTGCAATCATGTCTTGTGTTTCATACAACACTGGCCAAGTGATGATGAGCCAGACTCTCGTCTTTCAGGCTAGACAGTTACATTTTAGTGTCATAGGTTCAAAGAAGCTCATCAACGTTTCAGAAGTTCCTTTATAGATATCGCTTAACCAAAAATGAAAATTCTGTCACCATTTGCGAAACCATACAGGTTTGGAACAACAGGGGAATAAATGATGACAGAATATGCATTTTTGTGTAAAATATCCCCAGAATAGTCAAAGGCCTTCTTGGTAAAGCCTCCAGGCAGCTATTTTCAACGTGTGCAATATATAAAGGGCAGCTCCATCTCCATAACACAATATCCTACCAGCTCCACTTCCAACATAATCCTGTCGTAAGGGTCTATGGGTAGTTTCTTTGTCTTCATGGCTTCACTTTGTCCAGAGGTGGACTCAACGCTTTATATTCTTATATCAAAGATTACCAAAATGTAAAAAGAGATGCACAAAATGTCTAGAAAGATTTTACTTTGTTAATATTAATGTCAAAAAAACAATGCATCAAACACTTGTGGCTCATATGTGTGAGAGTCTGCTAAGAGCTGTCTTTGTCTACACATTCTCACATCTCGCTCTCCTTTTTCTCACTTGGTTCCCTCCTTACCTTCTCATCTGTTTATAGTCGCTTCCCTTTTTTTCAGCTGACTCACATGGACATGGAAGAAATGGTTACGAAAAGTTACGAAATCCTGAGACTCGTTCATTGTTTCTGTGGAAAAAGACCTCGGCAGTTTCGTGTTCTCACAGACTAAGTGCTGCAATTTTGTCACGACTCAGGGTGAGAGTGTTTGAGTGTTTCTCCATCTCAAACAGTGGAAAGAGTGACGATGCAGAAATGGCAGATGGAGAATGGGTTTAGAGCGGAGGGTCATGACAGTGACCGCAAAACATGACATAGAGGAACAGGCGTTTGGTTTGTCAAGCTACAGGGTCATATTGGTAGATTTAAATGTGGCCATTTGGTGATTTTCTTTAGTTTGCTTGCAGCTAAGACGTCCTAGACAGTGTGTGTGTGTGTGTTTGTGTGTGTGTGCGTGTTGTGTCTGGTATGAATACAGTTAAATGGGCAGGTATCCATACCCCTGCAGACAGCGTAAGGTTATGCCCATGGAAAGTGCCTTTGCTGCCGAGAATGTGAGGGCACCGGTTAAAGGAATAGCAGATTGTTGGCGAGTTTGTTGGAGACATTTAATTAAGAGAAAAAGATCAAATAATCACCAGTCAAAGCAAAATCTGATGTATTTTAAAATGTTATTGCTGATTTATGGTGTTCTCAAATACTGTATAACCTTTGTCTCAGATGTTTTCTTAATTCTCTGGAAGACTTAGCCAATAAGACAAAATTAAGACAACCTTTAAAAACGAATGTCAATCGGAGCTCAAACAATTTGCTCTTAATAGAATTTGATGTAAAATATTAGATTTTATTATGAAATATTTGACTTGGTATTGCAGGGTTTGAGTCTGAAATCTGTACTAAAACTCTAAACAAGACATATGTGAACATAAGGACACGAAGATCGGAAAGGTCCCAAATCAGTCTTCCCTAAACAAATTCTGAATTCTGAAATTATAAACGAACCCACTTTTCCGAAATGTTCATTGATCATGCAACAGGGATGCCATACATTGGGATGACAAAAAAGTTCTGTAATTATCAACTGACTGGATTCATGCATAGTTAAGAAACAGTCTTTATCTGTCTTTGAACTGTACTATGCATAATCCAATATTTGAAGGATTCAATACATGCCAGCACAAGCTCACAATTGTTTGTCACAATTAACATATAGGTATGACTTTAGTTGGACTAAAGTCTTTATGTGACAGTTTCAAAGGCGTTTTTAAATGATAACAGAGTTGTCCCCTCTCCTTTAACTATGTCCCTACTAACTTGCATGTGAGATTACTAGAGTCTGTTTCTTGGAAGAACAATACTTAATCATGTCCTTGAGCAAAGATCTCAAATTGTTGTCCTATTAGTCTCATTGCTGCTGAAGACAAACCATTGAGATTTTCCCAGCATGGCTGTATTAGGGTAGTGGACATTTCAAGACAATAAAACTGCATACACTTCAAGGACAGAACTGGTATTGCCCTGATCAGAGGCACATGATACAAATATAAGGCCAGACTGGAGCCGGTTGTAACTAGACTGGGTAGATGACTTTATTCCATGGAAACCATAACGTACTGTCTTATAAATTCAGAATGCACACATATATCCACCCTTGAGCACACATCACTCACATGAGCGACCAAAGCCGCTGCACAGAGGAAGAGGCAGGAAGTTCCTTCTTTCACTTCCAGTCATGCTGCATGTATGTATCCGTCTGCAGGGTGGAGTTATGGAGTGGTGTCGAGTGTGGTCAGAACAGGATATCAGCCGCCGTCTGCGTGTAGACGGAGGGAGAAAATCGAGAAGGGAGGAGGAGAAGGAGAACGAGATTGGGGAATCAGTGGTTTGAAGCCAAGAGATTGTACAAAGCCAAAGTATTAAGAATTGTTGCCGTAACTTTAAAAACAGACCCAGCTAAAATATGTTGCTTATTTGACCTAGGCAATGGACAATAATTAAAGTTCCAAAACAATCCATTTAAGAAATGGAAAGGTCCATTTAACAAATGATTTCCAGTTTAACTGCATTTGTAGACACTGAAATTTTTAAGACAGCAAGAACACCAGTTAACCTCATAATAACCACCCCAACCCAACTCCTTTTTCAAGCATAAGTGAGGAAATGACACAATCAATGATATCAGATGACTGATTCAGTTGCATCAAGTACTGGTCTTCTGGACTGATTGCTCTGGACTAAACCAGCTGCATCCTAAAAATAAAGTAGCATTTACTGAATTTGCCTGGTGCTGCAAAAAAGTAGCTCACAGGACAAATTAAAAAAATGGTCAACACATGCATGTGAATGTTAAAGGGTATATGCATGAGACAGATTGTGTCTATCTATGTGTGTGTGTTGTATTGCAGTGGGCAGCTTGTGGTAGAACAGAAGGTCTCTGCATGGTGGGCAGTGTGGGCGGACTTCGGGATTCACCGTGAAAAACAACAACGAGCCAAGGACACTTCCCAAGCAGGGGTTCAGAGATGTGTGAGTGTGTGAGAGAGAATGCATGTGGAAGTTTTTACATATTGTTTGTCAAAGTACAGTCTATTCAGTCAAAAACAATTGTTCTTCTCACTATCATCCCTCTGTATCATCTCTCAAATGCCCTGGGTGGGTGCCAGTTGAAGTGGGCACAATGGCGCATTGTGCTATGGCTTGTGGTGCCCTGTGCTGGCATTAACATGCTTTCTGCCCCACGCGCACAACAGTGCTTGAAAGTCATATTTGGACTGGGCTTGGAGCCTGAGATGTTGTTTTAGCAGTAGTTGATTCTGTTCAGTTTCACTGTGTGCAAATGAATCCCTTCATATGCTTTTAACACACATCCTCAGCCTCAAAACTGTTTGATATGTTTGGCTTTAGAACAGTATTTCTCATCTTTCTGTATGCACATCCCCTTTACACACCTAGACAGAGGATGGTTTGTTTAATGTAGCGAGTTTGGTGGCAGCAGTTCCGGGACTAGTAGCAACGATTTGTTTTCAAAATGCTGATGAGCTCCAGATGTTTGGACCTGCTTCTGTTCAAGAGTCTAGAGGGCAAACAATTCACCCAGAGTACAGAGCTCAAAACAAATCATTTTCGAGAGTGGCGTGAGGTCATTTTGACGGTTTAAGAAAGATGGGTTGCTGTCTTGGAAGCCAGGCAATTATTAAGTGTGGATATAGAGTTCAAGCATGGAAGAGGTATCGATTTCCAAGATCCTAGTAGGGTGCTTTTCGTAGCCCCTTCGGAGTATTTTTCCACTCCAAAAGCACTGTGTTTATGCTTTTATGGGCAGTTGAATGCACGTGTGTTTGTATTTATGGGCATTTATGTAGGCATGCATTTGTGAACACCCTCTGCTGTATGCTGACAATCTCAATATGGTATTTGCTAGCTCACCTATTCTGCCAACTTCATGTTGTCATTGTCTGGAACGGGGCAGGACTCCATCCTTACACCTTATTTCTGGGCCAATTCGGTCTAGGCCTGGCACTGCCAGCCAGAACTGATCTCACTGCAACATGCTGGGATGAGATCACCTACACCCGTGACCCTAAATAGGACAAGCGGTTTGGAAAATGGATTGATGGAGATCACCTACATTCCAATTTGGTCAATTCAGGTCAAACCACTGAGACGTTTAGAGGTCTGTGTATAGTTTGTTGATTGTAGACGTGTCAACCCACCCTTCACCACATAGTAGATGCAAATGATTATCTACTGGAAATGAAAGATACTTGACATGTTTTCATTTAATAACCAGTCAATTACAGAGCCACTTCCACTGAAACAGTCTTAATAGTAGTTCTCAACCCTGTTCTTGGGACCCTAAACCAGGGGTCTCCAAACTCGGTCCTGGAGCCCTGGTGAAAAAAAACAGCATATGCTGGTAGGTATGTTTTGATGCTGGGATGCTGGTTAGGTATGATTTGATGCTGGTTTAAGCTGGTCCTTTGCTGGTTTATGCTGGTCCTTGACCAGCAACATGACCAGCATAAACCAGCAAAGGACCATCTTAAACCAATTAAGGCTCATCTTAAACTAGCATCAAAACATACCTACCAGCATATGCTGTTTTTTTTCACCAGGGAGGGCCAGTGTCCTGCAGAGTTTAACTCTAACTTGCCTCAACACACCTGCCTGGAAGTTTCTAGTATGCCTAGTAAGACCTTGAGTTGGTTCAGGTGTGTTTAATTGGGGCTGGAGCTAAACTCTGTAGAACACCGGCACTCCAGAACTGACCCTGTGTTCCATTCGGAAGGATTCATCCCTATGCCCTAATCCCTTTAAAGAATTTACCTTCTGGAGTTAGAGCTTCAAAGGGTTGAAGGGTGTAGGGGACCAAGCAACTGCATCGTCCCGTGCCCATACAGAAGTGTCGTCATCATGCAAAGAATCTGAGCAAAGGATCATGGGGGCCAAAGTGTCTATCAGTTGTACCCTTTGAAATCATTCCGAAGGGCCCTTTGAAGTGGCCAGTTTTGAATGATCCTTTAATATGGCAGCCATGATCATTTTTACTCTGAAGTGCCCTTCGGTGGGTGATATATCCCATTTGAAACGCACCATGAGTTTGGAGACCTCTGCATTAAACAAACCCACCTGATTCAGGTCATCCACTCATTAGTAGAGACATAAAACAGACAAATGTGTCAGACAAAGGAGACATTCAGAATGTGTGGTGTTGGAAGGTTGAGTGTCACTGATTTATGTAATACTCAGACAAGGAGTGTCCAATTCCACTCCTGGAGGGCCACTATATTGCAGGTTTTAGCTCCAATTCAATTAAACACACCTGAACCAGTTAATCAAGGTCTTCAGGAGGCAGGTTGAAGCTAAACTCTGCAGATGCAGGATTAGACATGCCTGACTTTGACCAGGTCTACAATGATCCATTGTCACAGAATAAAATTATGTATCTGTGTACTGTCAGCAATCAGTAATAAGCTAAACCAGCCAGTTATCATTTTCTTACAGTTAGCTAAAGTGGGCCACACACTACAAAATAATGAAGATGATTTGGGGCTGAATTCACCCCTTCTTACAATCCTAAGTAAGGACTTTATCTTGTTGGTTATCTTGTCTGATTTTCCTGTAATGTGGGGTGTGGTAAGAGTGATTGAATTTGCTTGGAAGAACATCAGGTCTGCTTGAATCTCAAATCGTAAAAATCCAACATGTTGAATAATTATCATCAGAAATCCTGTTGTGTGGGGGGAACCCTGAGAGCAAACTCATGGCAAACTCTATGGATTGTCATGTGGAACAAAACTATTCCCAATCAGAAAGCGAGCTGACGGAAGTATTACTCACCTCCACCTCGTATTGTTACGTGTAAGATACAAGTTTACACCATCTCCATGAATCCTTCCAAACCTTTTTCTTTAATTTCTCTGAGATTTCTGTAATAAGAGGTCCAAGCACTTATTGCTTGTCCACCGTCTGCCATTTGTTTACATTGAAGTCACGTTTGACCACAAGAGATTTTGTGAGATTTCTTGTGATCTTTTTGTATGGGCTACCCTTATCTTGCTGAAAAATACATGTGTGGATGTGTGTACGACCAAGCCACGTTGTAATGGAAATTCTACTATTACTCACTGTGTTCAGAACCAGCCCAGTGAAGACAACTTTAGATCCTAAGAACATAGAAGCAGGATGAAGTATTTTAAAAGTTCACAACATAGTGAGCTTGTGACAAGAGTCCTCATTTTCTGGGTGAGTTTTGAATTAGAGGCTGTGGTTTGACCATGTTGATTCCAGTTTTTTGGCCTAAAGGTCTAAATTCTTACAAAGAATGCAGTCAAAGTGTATATATGTTGCAAAGTGTAATGTTTATGCTACAATATCTGAAAGAGAAGAAAGGTTGTATTTAGTCGGCATGAAAAAAAAAAGAGTTTTTTATGGCTATGTTCACACTGTCCGTTTTTTTGGGATTGACAACTGCATTTACTTACAGGTGGTAGTCTCAAAATGTCCCGTTCACACAGCAACTTACAGTAGCTTCTTGAATACTGTCTGTATGAACGTGCAACGGGAGTCAAGCCCGTATTCCTTACGAGTAACCATAGCAACAGAGACCAAAGTAATATCAAAGATGGCCACGTCCACAAAACTGAAAGTATGACCATTTTCTGGCATGACAACAGCGTGTTTTCCAAGAATGCGGTTGTAAGTCCTGATAATAACCGTACTAAGTGTGAACATAACCGTATTAAGGACTCTGCTGCCTATAATTACAAGACAGAGACAGAGTTAAAATATGGAAGAGGTAAGTTATGAAGCAATGGCCTCTAGACAAAAAAAGACATGTCATAGTGAGACAAAGTGACAATCATCAAAACAGTCATCAAACTAAAGCACAGAGACGATAAAAGATGACAGGTTACTCATAAGTGGTGTGGCGGGAGGAGCAAATAACAGACACAGTGGGCGTGACGTCAGGCCTCGGAGAGGCTTTTATTGAACATAAAATAAACAAAAAGTGTCCAAAAGGGGGAATAAAAGTGTCCAAAATAAACAGGGGATCTGGTGTCCTCGCCGTGCTGGGGGTTCCATGAAGGAGGGGCAGTGTTCAAGAAGGAAGGGTCCAGGTAAGGTCCGCGGTGTGAGGGGCAGCGGCGGTGGCTTCATTTAGCGGCTCTGTCCAACTTGGCCCACGGTCCTTCCTGGAAATTAAACGACCCAGCATCCTGGCCCATCAGCCATCGCATGGGTGTGGTTCTCATCCGGACCGTGGGTCCGGCAGCTTGTCACTTCGGCGGCACTCGTTCCCTCAACGCACCCTTCCTGGACCCACGAGGACACCAGCGTGCATGCACGGGGAAGAGACCAGTCTCCCGAGGAGAGGCGTGCTCAGCATTTCAACAGCGGCGTTGATGAGGCTTCAATTACGTCAGGTGCACCTCATCACACGCCGCCCAGACATGGCTGTTTCGGCACCCCTCTTCTCTCGCATGCTCACTCGATGACGATGATGACAAACAGGGGGGAGGCAGCTGACGCGTCCCTGCTGAAAAATCCAGCATAAACCAGCATGGATTCCAAGCTGCTTTATGCTGGTTAATGCTGGTATAGTGCTGGTTTAGGATGGTATAGTGCTAGTTTATGCTGGTTAATGCTGGTATAGTGCTGGTCCAGGCTGGTTTATGCTGGTATAGTGCTGGTCCAGGCTGGTTTATGCTGGTATAGTGCTAGTTTATGCTGGTTAATGCTGGTATAGTGCTGGTCCAGGCTGGTTTACGCTGGTATAGTGCTGGTCTAGCTGGTGGATCAGCATATCTATGCTGTTCTCAAGCAAAATGGAGCTGGTGATGCTGGTTCACCAGCATTGTCTTGCAGGGTTGAGTGTTAGTTGGCCAGTTGTCTGTATGAAAGTAGTGTTTTGGGGACAAACAGTTTTTGCTTGCATATTTCTCTATTTAACACAGAAAAACGATGTATGGATAAAACATGATGTATCAAATTACATTGAATTATATATAACTTTGTAATTTCTTTTGCTCCCTCTGCTGAAAGTAGAACTGAAATTTTTAATTGCTTTAGTTATGATTACATTATCAATTATTGTCACAGGTAAACTGGTAAAACATTTCAATGCTCACCTCTTTACTTTTTTCTGTTCTTACTTTTCCTCTTATTCTCAGTGATTCTATTTGTTAATCGTCGCTAATGCTCAGTCATCACTTGTA
This sequence comes from Labeo rohita, assembly GCF_022985175.1. Lineage (NCBI taxonomy): Eukaryota > Metazoa > Chordata > Actinopteri > Cypriniformes > Cyprinidae > Labeo > Labeo rohita. The sequence goes on along the minus strand of NC_066891.1, from coordinate 30,317,634 downwards.
GAGTGAATCTATTTATTTCACAACAACACTGCTTAAGTGTTACTTTCACTCTCTATAGATCAGGACCATGCGAAAACTGAGCAGTATTTGTTTAACACTGTTGATTTTACTGTGTAAACATGTAAACAGCAAATGTTTTTTTTTTCTTCATTAAATAGTTTATTAAAATTAATTTGGAAAATTGTCTTGGTTTTTAACTACAAACACAAACCAATTTCAAATGAAATGTGATATATAACACATACACACATTTTGTTATGGTCTTGCTGGGATCATACCAACACCTAAAAGACAACAAATGCTGGTTCCAGCATGCAAAACATACCTTATGCTGGTGACCAGCAATGCTGGATTTTTCAGCAGGGCTATCACTGCAGAGCTAAGGTATGTTTAAGCCACAACAATGTACTAAAAAGTTGTGCTTTGAAATGTTTTGCATACAGCTGACAATGCTGTCAAAACATCCCTGTTCACACAGATTTACAAAAACGACTAAAACAGCTGTATTATGCATGCTAGGCCAGTATTTGGCAATGTCACTGGAAATCAGGGATTCTTAGCTCTGGGCCTCAAAGTCCACTTTCCTGCAGAGTTTAGTTCCAACATTGATCAAATTTGCTTGCCAGTAACTTTCTAGTAATCCTGAAGACCTTGATTAGCTTGTTCAGGTGTGTTTGGTTAGGGTTGGAGCTAAACTCTGTAGAAAAGTGCACATTGAGAGAACCCCTGCTGCCAAAAAAAAAAAAAAAACCCACTACGCACCTATTGAATGAAAACTGAATACGTATGTGCATGATGCCACCATTTTTACAAAGTTTTTGTAATTGACATGGAGATGATAATGGTACAGTTAAAAAAAAAAAAAAAAAATGTGCACTTTGAAACCCATTTTTAAAAGATTGCGTTTTCAGGCCCCCAAAATACAGTTGTGTCAATAAAAAAAAAAAAAAAAAAAATACATTTTTTTTTTTATTATTATTATCATTTTTTTTTTCCATTTTTAATTTAAAACAAGTGTTGTGTAAATGCTCCTTTTAGATTTTAAGCAACCGGTGCTAAAATTGTACTGGGGAATTGTGTACACCTACAAATATTTATTTTATACTTGTGAGTTTGGAAGTCATAATTGATGTGTTAGATGATTTTATTTTGTTTATTTTTGTATTTACTTGCAAATTAAGACAGGAAGCTATTTAGCACTACTGCAACAAGAGGATGTTCAGTAAGAGCAGAGGATGTTCATTAGTTGTGTATTGAAGTTCATATGGATTTGTTCTGTCTGCAACCAAAATAAGAATTATTTCCTGGAAATTACAATTTATTTACTGTCAGTAATCTACCAGCTCAAATCTTTGTTCACAGAAAATTTCCTGCACTGAAACGAAATCATGGTTATGGTGTCACACATACTTAAGTTGTAAATGCAATAATTCCGTCATGGCTTGCATTACACTCAACAATGTTTTTAAAAGGGTTAAGCATTGTCAGGGGATTGAAACAGCATAGATTCAGCACTGGATTTATCCTGGGATGGGATAACCATCTTTTTTTTTTTTTTTTTTTTTTTTTATTGGCATACAATGCCTGCCCATTTTTTTTTTTTTTTTTTCTGCTTTGACTGAGCCCTAATTTCTTCGAGAGGAATTGAAGTGTGCAGATTGGGATGTTGGTGTATGATTAGACATCACAGAGGCAGTCATTTGCTCTCAAAATGTGAGGAGTACGCATCTGTTGAGGTTGGCGGTTACTCATTAAAACAAACATGTTGTAATTAAAGAATAACACAGAGGAGCAAGTGTAGGGGGAGATTATGTAGAACTGAGGAAGTTAGCCGCATCATCCTTTTTTTGCATCTCCATCGGGGGAGTTTGGCTGTACAGCCAACTTAAGAAACAAGAGCAGGTTTCTTGTTGACCGCTTGTGGCCTATTAGGATCTGGGGCTCTCAAAACACTTACGGCACTTCCCTTGTGCTCTGAGCATTTGATGCACACTGTGGCGAGGATATCTTAAGAGTAGATCTGTGCATACATATGGGGTAAAAGGAACTCCAGAAAAGGGAAATAAAGCACAGGTAAATGTCGCCGCATAAAATGAGCTAATGGCCGCTAATGGTCAGCTGTCTACATAAACAGCATCCTAACTGTAATGTGACCTCATATTTTAGATGCTATTCATGGGTAACAACTTTGTTAGCAGCTGTGTACTGTATGTGCACTATGCAAATAGCGATATCCTGACATGACCTGCATGAGATACTCAACTAATGATCGTACTTAATTCACAGATGATAGATGTTAATTTGGTAGATAATTTGGCTGCATATTGGTAACATAATTGCATTGCCTATCAACAAGGAGCTATGATACTAAACTTTAGTTTCAATTAAACATAGCTCATTTAAAGCTAGTACACAACTACAGTTACCATTAAGTCATTCAACACTTCTGCTTGCTGTGTGTATGCCATATTATGGGCCTACAAATAACTGTGAAAACCACACGTGTTATTGCCTGTTGAAGCAGTTGAACTATGGGCCAGCAGCTGAGAACTCTGCGTTTTACATTACTGACCGCACTTATTCATTAAACACTTCAGCTGTGCGAGAAACTACGCCATGGCTGCATTCACTGAATCCTTGTTAGCATGGACGCATTTCAAACCTACTGTACAAAATGAAATACTTTCACGTTTTCTGTGTTGCTGGTTTCTGTCTGTTGGTTATCGCTTTCCCCCCTTATGGTGTTGTTTTGCTAAGTGCTTGCTGAATGCTTCCCTGGAGAGTCTTTAGGGTATTTGTTGTGCCTGTGGAGTATTTACTCAGAGATTGTGTGTGTATATGCTCGGTTGTGTAACCGCACACCCTCTACAGCTGTCAGATACTTGCAACGTTAGCCTGCGGAACTGAGAGAAAATCACCTCTCTTAAATACCATCGAGATGTTGAGTCAATGCGGTGCCATAACAGACCACGAGCCCCCTAAACAGCCTCCGCTGCTCCACTGCTCACTTTTTCTGTTTCCCTTCAGGGGTGATTGTCTGTTTGAATGACTGTTGTATACAGTAGCGTGCATAGAGTGTTTGCTATGTAGACTCAGTGGAAATGTGCTGTAAGGTTTTAGGTTGGTGACATGTTTTGAGAGCAAGTCTCTCAAGGAAAATATAGTCCACTTCAGGAAACACTTCAGATATGGCTTAAAGCCACTCAAAGAGGCCTAATCATCCCTCGAGGGAGCGCACATGTCCATCATAATGCGACTTTGACGCTGTTAGCGGCTTTCACAGCCTCATGTCAACACAACTGGAGGTATTTAGGTAATTTAAAACTGACAAAGAGTTGAAAAGAGCTACCTTTAAAACTTCTTGGAATTTAACATAGTTAAAGGATTAGTTCACTACCAGAATAAAAATGTCCTGATAATTTGCTTACCCACGTGTCATCCAAGATGTTCATGTCTTTCTTTCTCCAGTCAGAAAGAAACTAAGGCTTTTTGAGGAAAGCATTCCAGGATATTTCTTCATATGGTGGACTTCAATGGGAATCAGTGGGTTGAAGGTCCAAATTGCAGTTTCAGCGCAGCTTTAAAGGGCTCTACATGATCCCAGCTGATGGATAAAGGTCTTTTGTAGTGTAACAATCTGCCATTTTCAAAAAAAATAAATAAAGGGAAACACTTTAATTTGATAGTCCACTTTAGACATTCTACTAAGAAGAAGTATATATCAACTAATTCCACTAACTCTAAACCTAACCCAACAGTCTACTCTGAGAGTTAGTAGACATGTAGTTGCAAATTAATGAGAATTAGTTGACATGTAGTTGCAAAGTTACTTATTGTTAGTAGAATGTCTAAAGTGGACTATCAAATAAAGTGTAACCAAAAAATTATATACAATTGTTACAATGTTACAACTGATATACTTTTAACCACAAATACTCGTCTTGCATAAGCTCTGCAATGCGCATCCGAGACTTCACGCACTATGTAACCAAGTTGGAAAGGTCATTGTGCTGTTATTACTGTGTATGTACTTTGATTCAAAAAGGTTGTGTAGGGCAAAAAACTCCATCTTATTTTCTTCTCCAACTTCAGAATTGTTCAACATCATTGTTTATTTTATTTTATTTTATTTTATTTTATTTATTCTATTATTTTTTTTTTTGCAAGGGCGTTTGACTTTTTTTTTTTTTCTTTGGTTCGCTTTGTAAACATTTGGTCGGTACTTCCAAGCTAGAGCTAGTGCAAGATTTGAATTTGTGGTTAAAAAAATATATTTATTTATTTATTTATAGAAAATTCCCAATTGTTTTGCTAGACAAAACCTTTATTTCTTGGCTGGGGTCGTGTAGAGCCCTTTGAAGCTGCATTGAAACTGCAATTTGGACCTTCAACCTGTTGATCCCCATTTAAGTCCATTATATGGAGAAAGATCCTGGAATGTTTTACTCAAAAACCATAATTTCTTTGTGCCTGAAGAAAAAAAAAAGACATGAAAATCTTGGATGCCATGGGGGCGAGTACATCAGCAGGAAATTTTTGTTCTAGAAATTAATGCTTTAAACTAGTCACACTGTTATTTATTTTATTTATTTATTTATTTTGTAGGAGAATTGCTTATCAATCAGAAATTGCTACTACATTTCACAAAAGTTACAAAGCATACTTTTTTCTTAAACAGGTATGTTAAATTTACAAAACTTTGCATTAAATTCAACTAATAACACCAGAAAATACCCTCATTTATAAAACTGGGACAAAAACAGAGATGTTTCGTAGTATATTTATAAATATTTTGCAACAATAAGACACATATATGGTGAAGGAAAATTCATACACATGTCCAAATGAAGTTGCGCTAATTGCAATCCCCTATGCAACTGTAAAACTTAACGTGATGTGATATAAAAAACAGCAATGCAGCATTTTGCCACTGCTCCTCTTTTAAAATACTAGCTTTAAATGGAAAAGCTGCAGTTTTGAAAACAACTGTGCTACTGTCATCCCACTGCAAAATCAAGTTAACATTACTGCTGATTTTAGTTAGTTACTGTCTAGGGCTTGAGCTATACTCAATGTAACAACATTTCCCAATGTAACATTATTATTCAAGGACTTACAGTTTTAAGCGAGATGGATGCATGTGTTTCTGATAGGTTGTCAGGACATATGGCCATGTTTATGTGTTCTGTTTGTCATTTCTAAGCTTGTAAAGCACTGAAGTTTAAATTAAATATGGACCACCTCATGGAGAAAATGGAAATCTGGTAAAGGAGCAGGCCTCCGATTGGCTCTCAACCAAAGAGGAACTGTGCGTATCTGTCGCAGGTGGGCCTGTACTGTTGTACATTTTTACTGTGGTGGTTTACCCCAGTCGAACCTCTGGCTGGCAGGAATTGCTAACAGATGGCGTGAATGCGAGTACTCTAAATACTCAAGGAATAATCCACCGTATAAGGGTAATTTACTCTGACTAACATTTAGTGATCATCCACATACAAACTAATACTGTACATGAAGGCTTATTTCTTTATGACGCATTGAAATGAAAGAATAAATCTTAAGTGATTGAGTGAAAAGACTTTGGTTTACCTCAAAGTACTCATGTGTGGCGTCGGCTCCTTTCCTGACTGAGGTAGAGGAATTCTTCAGGAAAGCAGCTCTGCAGGCTGGATCAGCCTCAAACCACCTTCATTACGCAGTCTAGACGAGACCTCCAGGAACCCCACTGACAGGCTCCTTCCATCCCAGCCGAACCCAACCCTCACCCCACCTACCTATCCCACTACATTGCCCTCCTATCACATCTCACCCCAGTGGGTCAGAAGCTTGAAGAAGATGGACATTTTTGTTCTAAAACATACAATTTCTAATATTGGGAAGCAAAGTGACTTTCAGATGCTGATCATGTCATTGCTTGCTGAAATCTTGCCCCTTGATGCCCTGTTGGTACTTTTGCGGTACACACTGGCTCTTTTCCAAACCCTAGTGAGCTGCCTATGTAGGCAGTATTTTATGGCATTATTGGTGCGCTCCTGGCATTAAACCTGTTTCAAAGGTTAGCAGCGTGATAAGGTAATTTCTTCTTCTTTTTTGCCAAATTGTGCATCGCACGTTGTGGAGACACCAATCACAGAATACATTTTGATGAGTTCAGCAAATATATCTGTCAGACAGTGGATGAAATGAGAAATGTTGATAAAACAAACAAAAAATCAATATGGAAGAGTATGTGTAAAGTATGGCCTAATTAAAATCTAAACAGTATTTCTTGCCTTGTATCCAAATTACTATATAGCAGGCAAAAACAGTATGTGAAATGAAATGAGGCAATTGGTGGAAAGTGCCCGAATGACTTACTGGTGTAAAAGTGCACACTGAATGGATGCTTCACTATCCCATGAGGCCACAGGAGAGGAGTTGTGAATGGCAGTGAAGCTATGCAACTTACGGTTTAAAGCCGCAGTCACACTAGACTAGAGCATGCGAAATTCCCTCGGACGCTGCAACGATCGTGATATGACGTCATGCTCTGCAGCATCTTTTTAAAAAACTTACATTCAACACATAACTAATAATGAGGTCTTGCTGTGATGTATCGGTCTTCTATTGGTCTCATGCATTCACGTGATGCAAATCCGCAAATCAGATTTCACCAAACTTGAACTTTGCTACGCAGCCAAATGAGAAATGTCCGGTCTGACGTATTCTCACGCGTATAAATGGAAGTCAACGAAACGAAAAGTCTAGTGTGACTGCGGCTTAAGTCACGTGACAATAGGCCTGTCTGGATGGGACTAATATTCTAAACTCTGTTTGAGTTACAGGTCTTATTACCTGACGACTGTGATTCCACATGTCAATTTCTCAATGTTTGTTACAGAGGTGAGAGGGTCTGATTTGTACATGGGCGTTGCAGAGATTACATGCTCTATATACATGCATTGCGTATAGTCATGTGGATTGATTACCATTAATATAACCACACTTTTTTTGCAAATGCCATGGTTATACTATGTTTTGTATAGCAAGACCATTAATTTGTGGTTGCCTTAGTTAAACTATAAAACTATTTAAAAAAAAAAAAGTGTTTGTTTGTTTAGTTTTATTAATGTGTATTAAAACCACATTTAACTTTCATAAAATTAAATCATTATGTAATTGAGTGCAGAAATGAAGGTGTGTAATCTTACAGTACCTGAAGCTGGTATTACAGTAGTTAGTCTTAACAAGTTATGCAATCTGGCTCTTGATTATATATATTTTTTATTTTTTTGCCAGGAGGCAAACACATTGAAAATGCGTGCAGTAGTAAGATCGTCTATGGTAGTTCATGTTGGCCAAAACACACAAGGAAATGCGTTGTGAAAATAATGTCATATATGAATAATAATGTCAACAATCACAGATATTCGCATTTGGACGGGATTCGATTTATCAGAGGATCACAGACTTTGCTGAAAAACAGTAGGTAATTTGCTCTGGAATGTACTATGCCCTGATGTCCCTTCTGTCTGTAAAACCATGGTTTTATTATAGTAAAAGTGCAGTAACTATGTGTTTTTTTTTTTTTTTTTTTTTTTTTTTTTTAGGTGTATAGATTAATATTTGTATAACCCCAGTCTTAGTGTAGCAAACCATGGCTAATTTGTGGTTGCCATGCTATTTATTTATTTATTTATTTATTTATTTTAAGTGTAGTAAAACCATGGTTAATTTGTGGTTTGTTTATTTATTTATTTATTTATTTATTTATTCATTCATTCATTCATTCATTTATTCGTTTGTTAAGTGTAGTAAAACCATGGTTTATTATTTATTTATTTATTTATGTATTTATTTATTTATGTGTTTGTTTGTTTGTTTTAAGTGTAGTAAAACCATGATTGATTGATTAATTGATTAACTGATTGATTTATTAAGTAAAAACATTGTTAATTTTTGTAAGGGGTGTGTAATTTAGAATACTGTGTTATTAGCTTAGCAACATGCTAACATCTAACTATGTTGACTATATTAACTGAGAGTCAATTACTCTGTATGATACATGTATGAAAAGCACTCCAAATTAATTCAGAACTGAATTGAAAATTAATTATAAATTCCAGTTAATTGTTTTATTAAATGAAAAAAAAAAAAAAAAACCTCCTTCAGCAACTTACATGTATTTAGCTATTTCGAAACATTAGCTTAACTGTAATTTAACTTCCCAAAAATCGACATGTGATTAAATAAAACAGACTATGAGTGTGCAGTAAATAATGTGTTTAGCAACCACCTTATGTTTGCACACATTGCGAATAACCTTAATATTATAAAATGAAATTACGCAAACCTGCATCTAGGGAACCTGGTTCTATTTTGGATACACCTTTACAAGCATTAGCTGAGGGATGATAGTCATAGTTTCTGTCTAATTATGAAACCACCAAACTCTCCCCATTCGCCACACACATCGCTTTCCATTCTGACTGCTCGTGTCTGTGTGTTTCCATAATGCTACATGTGCACATATATAAGAAAGTGCCTTTCCACAGTTCATGGAAAGATATCAAGAAAACCCACACCAAAATATCTTGTGGAGACATTACGGACCGGAGGGGTGAAGAGGTGCATTAAAAAAAAAGAAACAGAGACGTGTGCGAGAGAGCGGGTGTGTGTAATTTGACAATGAATTCCAGTGTGATAACAAGTAACAGCTGCCGGCGTCTCAGTGGCCCTGCTCTCTACACGAGTGTGCGTACGTGTGTGCGGTTGAAGCTGTGGAGAAACCTTAAACACACATCATGTACCGAGTGTAGAATGTAGATACGGGCCTGCAATTTGACCCATTATCCAAAACCTGAAGCCCGCTAATGTAAAGAGGCCCTCCCTTTAAAGTCAACATGCTGCATGAAATGAAAATTATTCAAATGAAAGTTTGGCCAAATTGAATTAATTCAGTACTTTGATATCAAATGCATATTTATAAAAGCAAAACACATAGTTTTGTGTTCTATGGTCCTCGTGTGACTTTTTTTTTTTTTTTTTGCACAATTATTGCCGTATTTACAGGCTAGTATAGAATCTTGACACTTCAACCCACGTCTAAACACTCCTAAGCAACATGTATATGCACTACCTGGGTCAAACAACACGCCTAATTTCTTTACCAAATCATTGCCTCAAGCATTAGAAGCAAACCTGGTTATTCGGGTTATTCTTCATTTAGAAAACACTTTTATCCACAGAAACCAGCATTACATTTTTACCCTACAGCAACCAGAGACTGACAGTGAAATATGTTCCTGGTTTCTTTCTCCAAATTCCATAATGTCAGCTGTCTAGTTGGGGTTGACGATTCCTGTCCACATTCACTGGATGTTCTTCCTTCACCACCCAGGAGCTTGAAACATGATTCTCTGGTTGGAGGAGTAACCTTCTGGGGTTCTTGTCCTCCTTCATGCAGGAACGTAGGGTGGTGGTGGAGAGGCTCCAATTTTGCTATGGCCCTGGTCTTTTCACCATTATTGTTGTATTCGTACTACTGATGCTTGATGAGTGTCCTGATGGGCACAGGCGATTAGAAGGGTACCTGCCAATGACCTGCTAAAGAAAAAAAAAAAAAAAGTAAAATTTACAATGAATAACCAAATTGACATTCATGTATCCCTGCATTACATTTGATGTTTGTTTGTTTGTTTTTGTTGTTGAAATAACTGTTTCTTCTTAGTTTTTTTTATTTTTTTCTTTTCTCCCTTATCAGTTTTTTTTTCTTATCAGTTACATCTAATGTTGTTAAATTATTGTTTATTGCATTATTTCAGTTTGATGTGTGTTACCATGATGGTGTTTAGTGTTTGTGTGAATGACACTGTGCACCTTCTATATATGTTAATATTTAAAAGCTGCTTGTGATGAGCTTTGGTTCATCGTGTAATTTTCCCAACACCACCTGCTTTTGGTGGTTATCAGTGTATTACAAAGATGCAAATCAGATTTCAATTAATGTTAATGTACCTCAATAGGTTGGTACATTAACATTATATCAGGTAATGAAATTATGATATGTAAATGTAAATTTAAGTTAAAACTGTAAAACCTAAAATGTTATTTTTAAAGGTAAAATTCTGGCAACCACAGCTGCCATTTTTTTTTTACCATGAATTTTACGGATTTTTTTTTTTTTTTTTTTTTTTTTTTTTACAGTGATTATTTTAAAGAAATTAATTAATTAATTAATAATAATAATAATAATTAGTAATAATTTTATTCAGCAATGATGTATTAAATCAACCAAAAGTGACAGTAAAAAACGTTAATAATAATAATAATAATAATAATAATAATAATAATAATAATAAAATCATCATGGATTCCATAAAAAAAAAAAAAAAAAACTATTCACCAGCACAACTGTTTTCAGCACTGATGACAGCAAGCGACAATTAACATATCAGAATGATTTTACTGGAATTATTTATTATACTGGATTAATTATGCTAAAATGTACCTTTACATCACTGGAATTATTTATATTTTAAAATGTAAAAAAATAAATAAAAATAAACTAAAATATTTGTAAATGCAGTCCATCATCAGCACAAACAAACAAAAGGATTTACAAAAAAAAACTATGTCACATTAATCAATAGTAAAATGTATTTATAAAATGTATTTATTTATTTATTTATTTACCGTGAATTCTGATTAAATGAACCACATTGTGTCAACACATACTGTTGCAAACTTGGGACTGCACATCAGTTTATTTCTATATTAATGGAATCTTAACTTGTTTGAAACTCTCCTGCTGTCCATTAATAGAAATGCAAACATACTGTATATGTACTACTGTATAAATAGTATGACATGTTTTTCCTGTCCCATATACGGCCCAGTCCTAGCTGCGTGTCTTATTATAGCTGCAGTAGGTGACTCTCCTGTGCTGTTTGATTGCAGGTGTTGGTTGACTATGACTCTCATGACCTTTTAACCTGACTTTACTCATTTTGCATAAGATCATATAAGATCTTAGCACTCATCAGCTCCCATGATCTCATTCTGCTGTCGTGCAGTAGAGACCGTAACATTCATGTCGTCTCATTCCACTTCACATCTATGAGATACACAGATACATTCAGTGTTATTATTAGTGAGCAGTGCTCAAAAACTGCTGTTCAGCTGGCAAATTCTTTATTTTCTTTCTTCGTGTTGTCCACATGCATATGCTGGACACTGGACACAATGAGATCTTCCTCATTTTCTGCATCTGCATCACATTCTATTTTTGTTGACTGGCTATTTTTTTTTTTTTTTTTCAGGTTTCTTGTTTTGCTTTGTATGTCTGCTTTTCTTTTGCATGGCATGCACATCTTTGTCTTGATCTCAGGCGGTCTGCACCTGTGTTTTGGCTGCTTCAGCTGCTCTTCAAATATCAATGACTTCCTCTACTGTAAGATCGGATGCTCTTATTTCAGATGTAAATCATTAATCCACTACTTCTTCCTGATCATGCCATCCTCTGCAGTCTTTACAGTTTTGTTTTTGCTCAGTCACATGTTTGTCAGTGGTAACAGCATGAGCTGTAATTTGGTTGGAGTTAGGAGGTTTGTTTTAATTAGGGCTGTTTATTTAACACACTAATTTAATTAATTAGTTATGAAAAATAACACCTTAAAATGTTAATGCATTTAATGCACCTACCCCAGACTTATATAGACTTAATACAGTTGATAGGTGATGAACATGATGCAAGGCAACAACTCACTGCATGATGAAGCACATACTATGACCCTAAAATTCAAAAGACTGGGGCAAAAAAGCACCTATATGAGTTCTGTCTCATATCTACATCATATGACAGCAACATCACATGAGCAACAAGGCTGATGCAGCCTAAAAATGTGATAAAATGAATGTTAAATCAAACAGAACGATTAATTTGTGATTAATTAGATTATTTAAATGCTACATTATTTAATTAATTGCATTAAACATTTTAATCACTAGAAAAACGTTTATGCTCACAAAAGCTGCATTTTTGTGTGTTTCTTTTAATGCATTTTAAAACAACTAGAAAAAGCAATAATTCCAGAAGTATTCTGAGGATTTTGACCTGTGATTGTATAACAATGACGCGCATTTTCCGCCAGTCATAAAGCAACACTGTGAAACTGGTGTCTGTCATGACAGAATCATTTACAGTGACTGAATTGTTGACACACATATAACGTACGCTGCAGTACACAGTGTTGGGGAGTAGTTACATGTAATTACGTAATTTAATTACAAAATAAATGTAATTGTAATTAGTTACAGTTACTGAAAAAAACATGTGTAATTAAATTAGTTTTGAAAATGGTAATGATTACAAAGGAGGTTACATCTGAATTTTATCACACACCCACACCCACATACAGATTTAATTGACTTCTTTCAGAAATTGCATTGACTGCTCTAAAAAATGAGACACCAATGTTTCAGGAGTTTAGGACACAGAATAAGACACACGATTGTTCGATAACTGTTTTATTTCCTATTTGGGTTTATGCATATACTTTATTTTTTTAAGATTGTTTTTTCCAAAGCATTGTTAGATGCCAGTGTTTCCTGTTGTAACTATACAAACATTTGATTTCAAAACCAGTATCATAGCTATTAAACTATTTCTTGTTATGATTTCAAATCTGTATTTAACTCAGAATGATCTCAAAGTAAATATGAAGTGTTAAGTCTGAATTTGTGGTGGCTGTGCTTTATTATTACACGGCTCTGTGAAATTCTTGATTCTGACTGGTCAGTGACATTCCAAGGTACGTTATTCCTAAATAACAACTAGTAAAAGCTAATAACAGAGACTCATCCGGGCAACTTCAGTCGGCGCTATACGCTTGATAGGTTTTCTAGGTGGAAGAAAACCTCAATATCAACTGTACAATTTCTTAATTCTGTCATCATGGTATCGTGGACTCGCTCAGTTGTTTCATAAAAACACAGCTGCTGCCATTTTGTTTTGTACACTGTAATGGATTATAAGATAACTAACAAACTAGTACTGTAAGTACTAGTACTTAATTATTTATGTGGTTGTTTGTAGTTAACTCTGCCTCGTTTAAATGTTTCAAAATGATTAACAATTGGAAATGTGAGAATTTTTAGAATTTTAGAAATTTAGAAAAGTAATCAAAAAGTAATCAAATGTAATGTTACATTACTTTACTAAAGTAATTGAAGTTACACTACCTATTACATTTTAAATAGAGTAACTTGTAATCTATAAACTACTACATTTCCAAAGTAACCTTCCCAACACTGCAGTACAGATATGTAAATTATTAATACAGTTAAATTGGTTAATAAATTGAGTTGATGCAATAACATTCCTCCTAAGTTATTTTCTATAACTAAAGTAATTATTATTATTTTTGCATATTTTGCAATAACAACAGCAACCAAAATGTTTTGCATATTAACTAAAAAATGCGTAGTTTCAGTCTCCGCAGTGCCATGCAGTAATGCGTAACAAACTGTGTAAAATACTGTCAGAAGGCTATAGACTTACTGCTCTCTTTCTTTAAGAACACTCACTATTCTAAAAAACATCTGTTTGCACAGAGGGCCTTTTCTGGGCTGCCGGAGAGTGTGTAACATGTCACGCTGACTGCAACAGGATCCCATGAGAGCCCTTGAGAGGGTCAGAGGGGTAATTGGTTAATTTGTATATGATCAGGATCAGATGCCCGTCTCTGGTTGATTTAAAGGTCAGAAAGAAATAAAGAATAGAATAACTGTGAATACAAAACAAAAGGAATTCTCGTTTTGACATCATTCAAACTCGCCACCATATCGTTCCAGTTTGCGGTCGCGTTTCCCAAACGTAAAGTCGTGTGACAACTTTCATTCAAATCAGCCATTAGATTGTTGATTGATACTGATACGCTAAGCTGATCTAACTGATAGGATGTGTCCATCATTGTGGTTGCCAGAGCACATGGTTCCCATCACATGCAGACATCATGTTGAGAACAACCATAGAATCTAAAAGAATCTTAATGCTGTAGCAGATTCTGCTCTCGATGTGGCTAATAGCTGGAGAGTGTCTATGGTTGTTCGAGCACTCACAGGAAATGCCAGTAGGTGAGCAGAGCCCGAGACAGCAGTCATAACATGCCTCTTCAGATCGCTGTTATGAAGGGATACGGGAGAGTTGCACATGGTAAAAGTCTTCTCCTTTGCTTTGGGGCTTTGTAAGTGTGTATGTGTGTGTGCGTAATGATATACTGTATGTGTGTGACTTAATGCTCACTCAGTGACAACACCGCAGGCATCTGGCTCATGTACAGACTCTCAACCTCGCTCTCTGACTTTCTTTTTTTTTTTTTTCTTTCTTTCTGTTTAGACTTGGCCCCTATACTGTCCTTATTCTTCAACTACCACACTAAAAACAGTAATACTGTGAAATATTATTACAATTTAACATTACTGCTTACTATTTGAATATTCAGAATTTTCAGCATCATTACTCCAGTCTTCAGTGTCACATGATCCTTCAGAAATCATTCTAATATGCAGATTTTTTGGCTCAAAAAACATTTCTTTGTATTCACCATTTGTTTTATTAAAAATATAAATATAAAAAAATATATTTTTTTTTTTTTTTTTTTTTTTTTTTTTTTGTGGAAACTGATACAATAACCATTTAAAAGTTCGGGGTCAGTAAATTCAATATATATGAATTTGATTGCTCAAACGTGACAGCAAATACTTTTTATAATGTTACAAAAGTTCCTATTTCAAATAAATGATGTTCTTTTTAACTTTCTGAATCCTAAAAAATGTAGCATGGTTCACACACACAAACAAACATTAAGCAATTAAAACAGTTTTCAAAACTGATAGTTATGAGAACCATTTTTAATAGCACCAATAAAAATGGATAATAACTGAGCAGCAAATCAGCATATTACAATCATTTCTGAAGGATTATGTGACACTGAAGACTAGAGTAATGATGCTGAAAGTTCGACTTTGATCACAGGAATAAATTATATTTTAAAATATATTGCAATAGAAAACAGTTCTTATAAATTGTAATAATGTTTCAAAATTTGACTGTTTTTTAATGTATTCTTCAACAAGCAAATACAGTCTTGTTTAGCATAAGATACTTATATATATAATGTACTTTTTTTTTTCTTTCAGTTTTTAAATACTCTTAATACATTTAAATAAATACTCTGTTAATATAAGCATACTAAAATGTTGTTACAGTATTGGTTGCTTCTTGCAAGTTAAATTTAACTCAGTGTGTCTTTATCCCGGAAACATCCAACATCAAATGGAACATGAATTTACACTGGCCTGAAACCAAACGCACAGAGTGGGCTCCTCACTTCAGAAGTCCAGCACACGCCACTCCCCTGAACATATAAAAATAATCCACTCTGAACAACTTTCTTTTACCCGTTTCCCCTCCCTCTCATGCCTAGCTGTCTCCAACACCCCAACCCCCAATTCCTCTCCGTCTATAGACCTCCTCCTGATTCTCTAATGATGACAGTGGTTCATTAGTGGCCCAACACAGAAGTTCTCTCTCTGTCACACACACTCAACCTTCCCCTGCTTTTTTCCTGCTGTTTTTACAGGCCTGTGGCACCTCTTTATTTTACAACAGCACACAGTAGTCTAACACAGCTCAGATCGGGTCTCAAGAATCTGGATTCAATATACAGGGTAAGCGCAAATCCTGTCTCTTTCAATGCCAGTAAATGGGGCAACCAGAGGAACAACAACCATTTTCCAAAGAGCACCAACTGGAAACTGCACATATATTGCATTTAAGAGAAGATAATCTCAAGTCTTCGGCATGTCTAACCAGGTGCAGAGTCATACATTTTGCCAGTAAATACAAAAAAAAAAAAAATCCACATAGGTGTGTATTAAGTATTAAATATGTTTAGATTGATTGTGATTTTGTTACAAAATGGTAGCTCCACCCACAGCCAGTTTTTTTTTTTTTTTTCTTTTAAAACATTAAAAATATGTTCGGAATTGTGAAAGCTGTAATTTTGTGAAGCAATGGCTATACGTTAGCTCCACACACAATAAATTCTCATTGGTTGAAAATCCGAATAGCGTTGGTCATCAAACATGATGGGTAGCTCCACTCACATTAAACTCTCATTGGTCAAAAATCATCATAATGGTAGTTCCACACTTTGTGAGCTCTCGTTGGTAAAAAATCCACATAGCTGTATATTAAACATACTGAGTGGCTCCACCCATAGTGAACATTCATTGGTCAAAAATAGTAAAAATGGTAGCTCCACCCACTGTGAACTGTCATTGGTTGAAAATCCACATAACTGTGTATTAAACATGATGAGTAGCTCCACCCATAGTGAACATTCATTAGTCACAAACAGTCATATTGGTAGCTCCACCCAGTGTGAACTTTCATTAGTCGAAAATCCACATAGGTGTGTATTGAGTATTAAATATGTTTAGATTGACTGTGATTTTGTTGCAAAGTGGCAGCTCCACCCACAGCCAATTTTTTTAAACATTAAAAATATGTTCTGAATTGTGAAAGCTGTAATTTTGTGAAGCAATGGATATAATATTAGCTCCACCCACAATAAACTCTCATTGGTTGAAAATCCAAATAGCTGTGGTCATTAAACATGATGGGTAGCTCCACCCACAGTAAACTCTCACGGGTCAAAAATCGTCATAATGGTAGCTCCACCCTTTGTGAACTCTCATTGATAAAAAAAAATAATAATAATAATCTACATAGCTGTATATTTAACATAATGAGTAGCTCCACCCATAGTGAAAATTCATTGGTCTAAAATTGTCATAATGGTAGCTCCACCCACTGTGAACTGACAATTGGTTGAAAATCCACATAGCTGTGTATTAAACATAATGAGTAGCTCCATCCATAGTGAACATTTATTGGTCAAAGATAGTCATAACATTAAAAATATGTTCAGAATTGTGAAAGCTGTAATTTTGTGAAGCAATGGCTATACGTTAGCTCCACCCGCAATAAATTCTCATTGGTTGAAGATCCGAATAGCGTTGGTCATCAAACACGATGGGTAGCTCCACCCACATTAAACTCTCATTGGTCAAAAATCGTCATAATGGTAGTTCCACACTTTGTGAACTCTCGTTGGTAAAAAATCCAAATAGCTGTATATTAAACATACTGAGTGGCTCTTAAACATAATGGGTAGCTCCACCGAAAATCCACCGTAGTCGAAAATCCACATGGTTGTGTATTAAACATAATGGTTAGCTGCACCCACAGTACAACCTCATTGGTCGAAAATCTGCTTAGTTGTGCGTTAAACACTAAATATGTTCTGACTGTACGTGATTTTGTCACATAATCAGTAAACTGGGTAGCTCCACCCACAGTAAATTCTAATTGGCTGAAAATTCAGATGTTTAGCATTAATAATGTTTTGATTGGCTGCAGCTTTTGTCACACAGAATTTAGATTTTTAAATTTCCATAATATATAGAATTCAAAAACACCACAACAGTATTGCATATCAGTGAAATATTTGATGCTCAGATTTCAAACAGTTTTCACTTCGACACCAAAGTCCCTTACAAGGAAAGTCTGTTCACTCGGCAGCTACGTTGGAAACGCCTCCAGGCAGCTCATCTGAGACCAAGTCCTATGAATGGGGGAATCCTGAAATCTGAAAAACTGCTCGCTGAACTCCCAATTAAATTACATATTTCAAAAAAGCAACAAAATCTGAAATGCACTGCCCCGTGAATGTTGTTTCCTATGCTCAAATAACATTTAAAAAGCTTATTTTTTCAAGCTAGACCAGCCAATGCGCATGCGCAGCCACAACGCGTTTATGACTGCGAATGCTCATTGGCCGGTCCAGTCTCAGGTTTCTACGGGAACCAGCACTTCTAACGGCTGCTGCAGTAACGCAATGACTTTACCAATCAGCGGCTGGCTCTTACATTTAGAAGGCGGGACTATTCCACCATATTGAGCATTTCAGTTTCTCACATTCATAAGTATAGGAGTGAACTTTGTATTTCTGTCGTCTTTGTTGACACTGACGTTTCGAAGCCTAGCTAATGACTTTCAGACAATTCACATTTTACTCTTTTAAGTTCAAATACATGTTACGTCTTTCATTTGCGTTCACTATTTTCACTGTTTACTGTGTACTCTTCCCGGCTTTCTCGTAAAGTTGCCCTTCCATGACGCTAACAGCAGCACTCTTCATGTGGAGGTCAAAGCGTCGTGTGACCTTTGTGTGGAAAGATGCACTGAAGCCTTGACATGAGTCATATGAAAGAAACTTTACAGCTCTGTGTGAGAGATACACCCTTCCAACTCGTGAATAAAACCAAATATTATAGGATACAGTCCAACGTTTAACTATAACAAAGACCTGTTTCACTGTATGCATCTACTTGACCATCAGATTTTCATTGCTTATCAATGGATTGCTCTTGGAGCCAAAGAAGCAGAGTCCAGTGTCTGGAGTGTGTCTGTTGACAAGACCGCTGGATGACCTGTGGAAAGTACACACAACAACAACACTGACTCTCTCATTCACACGTTTACTTTTTCATACATTAAGAATTGAGGAGAGACAGCGTTGTCCTTGTTGATCCACGTCTCTGGTCTGTTTGCTCTTTTCCAGGCACTCATGGGGCATGTGAAGGGGGCTGATATATGCGGGCACCATCAAGGCTCGTCTGACCTGGCCTGCCGCTTGTGTTTTGCGTAGTCGGAGCGAGAGGGAACGAGGAGACGAGGATCATGTCCTCTCTTGGAGAAGTGCTAACTTGGACAGGGAAAGGAATTTTTTGTGGTTTATTCAGAGAGCGGCTCCATCTGTGTAAACTGGCGCTTGCCAGGATGTCGACTCCCTCGCTTTCTGCACAGACACACGCTTAACCCCTTCAACACCTTCTGCTCACCATATCTGCTAGTCACAAACAATCACACAGCTAACAATATAATATTCCTTAGTATTGCAAAATAATACATGGCTAACACTTTAGGGACCAATTCTCACTATTAACCATTTGCTTTTTAGCATGCATATTACTGGCATATTGGCTGTCTATTAGTGCTCATAAAGCACATATTAATGCCTTATTCTGCATGATCATATACTAGACCCCTTAATACCTAAACCCCATGCATAAATCTAAAAACGACCTTACAAACTATTAATAAGCGGCAAATTAGGAGTTTACTGAGGCAAAAGTCATAGTTAATAGTTAGTTAACAATGAGAACTGGACCCCAAATTAAAGTGTGACCTAAAAAGGATATCTTAGAGAAGCAAAATCCATCAAAACAAGCCAAACTGTTGTGAAAAAGATGTACACTACAGCATGCTTTTACAAAAAGTATACACTTTAAAATTAAATACTTGTGTAAACTGAATGAATTGTTTGTTTGCCAGGTATTTATATTTTTAATGACCCATTTTTAATTTAAAATATATTAAATGCAGTTTTACAATTTTACATGTGGTTTAGTATGTTAGTCAGCACATCAAAATAAGTGTGCCACTAAGTGCAACAGAAAGATTATTTAAAAATGTGCTTTAATAAAACGTTTAACTGTATTACAAAGTGCACTTTTTAAAACTGTACTTAAGTGTGCTATAACAGTCATCAAAGTGTCTCACTTTAATACTTAAGTGCCCTTTTTATATTATCTGCAAGAACTGTTTTTGAACGATTTGAAGTATACTACAAGTGCACATGCAATACAGTTGTCATGTTTACAATTCCAACTTACCATGTGAACCATAGTTTTTGATAAGTCATCATAGTTACACCAGTTTTAGTGTCATAAACAGAAACGAAACAAAATGATGGGAAGATTTCAAAGTCAAAACTTTTCTCATCTCATATTGGTCGCATACAATCATTTTAGTAGCAACCAAAACTGTATCTGTGGTTACCTGGGCAATTTTTGTAAATGTTTTGGTAAGGCACTGAGCAGTGCCAGGCTTTTTTGGTTTCTATTTAGTGTCTTTACCAGCAGTGGTAAAATTAAAGCAGTTTAGAGAGGTTATGTAAGTATTTGCAGAACCATTTTCTGTCCTGCCTGTTGAAAACGTGACTAAGCAGGCAGTTAATCTTTATGTGTGTGTGTGTGTGTGTCATTATCACCATTTCTGTGTTCTGAAAGTGAGTTTGTATGTATTTATGCAACACTATATTCCTTAAACTGAAGTAAACTCAGTCATGCTGCCATGAACTAGCAGTGTGATTGGCGAAACTAGGCTAACCTCTAAATAAAACACATGTGCGTGCGCGCACACACAAAGACACACACGCTGGTTCTGGACGAGAACACTTCAACCTTAACTCCCTCTGCTGGAGATACGTTCAACAGGAAACAGCCGAACTTCTGGAAAAACTGTGATTTCATAACAGCTGAAAAGACACTATAGACTGAGATCTTCTAGTCGCTGTGAGATGCTTTTTTTCATACTTACAAACAAACAAACCCTGAAAAATGACTGACTTTTTCACACATTTGGGTGGAATGTGTTTTAAACATTGACAGATGTCTTCGTACGTGAAAGCGACAGAAAAAGATTGCACTTTTCAACACAGACTTGCAAGGAAACCACATGCTGATAGTAGATGATTCCAGACGTGATTCTAAAACAGTTTCACTTTATTATCTTTAAAAAGACTAAATATAACATCCTTTGATGCATGAACGGTTTAAATTACAAACGGTCATTATTGCACTGCATTTTTCTTGTGTTCGTTTAAAAACTAAGTACTGTCTTTAAAATGGCAGAACTGCTATATATTTTCAGACTTTGTTCCCACTTTTAAAGCCCTAAAAGCATGTCAGAAAGTTTCTTAGGCTGAATGCAACTTTTATTCATGTTATTCATGTTATACCCTGTGTTATTCTCATTAGTCTCTTTAAACTCTTTGTCTCTGGTCTTCCTCATCTTGTGTCTCTCTGCAGGATTCATTCTCTGAGTCACGGGGCTGTCCCTGGCACACTGACTGGAAGCCTCTAGTTTATGAGTGGAGCTGGCGCTCTGCCCGGCCCTATGGCTGCTCTGCCTCTCGTCCCACTGTTAA
The DNA here is from genome assembly GCF_022985175.1 of Labeo rohita. Lineage (NCBI taxonomy): Eukaryota > Metazoa > Chordata > Actinopteri > Cypriniformes > Cyprinidae > Labeo > Labeo rohita. The sequence goes on along the minus strand of NC_066891.1, from coordinate 30,296,533 downwards.
CCCCTTACTGCCCCCACGGCCCACTGGATCAGCTGTGCTCCACACTTAACCCTTTACTCACACTTTATGTCAGTCTGTGTCAGGAACCTCAGTAATAGTGCACTTTGAAGCTTTACTAAGTTATTTAAAGTCACCATGAAGTAAAAGTCACCCTGTTTTCTCAATACATGTTATTTGTTTTATTATGAACAATTCATCAATGTCTGTTTTATTGATAAATAAATAATAATAATAATAATAATAATAATAATACAAGCTTGCGTTCATCTCAACATCCAATAAACAACCAATGGATAAAACAAAATCAGTAGCACTTTATTTTACAGTCCTGCTCCGTATATTTTATTAGATGGCTTAAATTACTATGTATTCACATAAAAAAAATAAGTAAAATGTACTTATTGTGTTCATATTGTATTGCAAAACATGGCAACACTTTAGAATAGGGAACATTTATTCACTATTGAGTACAACTTTTCTCTCAATAAATTCCTAATTTGTTGCCTATTAATAGTTAGTAAGGTAGTTGTAAGTTTAGGTACTGGGTAGGATTAGAGATGTAGAATAAGGTCATGTAGAATAAGCATGAATGTGTGCTTAATTAGTACTAATAAATGGCTAATATTCTAGTAATATGCATGCTAATAAGCAACTAGTTAAGAGACCATAAAATAAAGTGGTACCCAAAACACTTTTGCCTCTATTAAGGTGGGATACAGGTAAGGTTAGGGACAGGATATTACAGATGTAATCAGGGTGTAATTTGTGAAAAAAAGCAGAGGGGGGATTCCTTTGAAAATTTTTTTCTCTCTCCATAGGCGGAACTCACAAAATGATTCACTGTTTCGAAGTGCTCCAATTGGATCACAAATCATTTGATTCAGAACGAGACTTCAAAGCACGTTTGTGGATCATTTTATTTAGAACTTTGAAGCGTGTTTGCAATCATTTGATTCAGACTTTAAAGTGCGTATCGTGAATCATTTGATTGAGAATGGGACGCCAAAGTGCGTATCATGAATCATTTGATTCACCGGCGATAAAAATAATTCAGCAGAGGCAGGGATGCATAGACCAGAGGGGAGGAAATCCACCCGCCCCCCCGCCCGAATCTTGTCATTCCTAAACTACCCAAAAATGAAAACTCAAATATTACCTATTCATATGCCATTCACATGTCAACATATTACTCTTTCTACAACAGAACATAAAAACAGAGTTATCAGTGTTACAATTTTACGCTTTAAAAGGGATGCAACAGAACCACATAAAAGTATCTCATATGACTTGTGTGCTATATTTGAAGTCATTTGCACATACTTGTGTTATTGATGGGTTATGGTGGGTTATGGTTATGTTGTACATGGCAATCAATGTTGTTGTTGTTGTTTATTTATTTATTTTTGGTCTTGGTGCTGTTAAATAGCACTGACACATCATTTTATTAGAATTTGGGTGAACTCAGTATTGCTTCAACAGGCACTGGTGCACAATATGATTGCTAATTTTCTCAGAACATTACTTCAAATATCACATTTTTGTGTGAATGAAGAGTTAATTTGCAAAAACAGATGCCTATGTTTTTATTAATTTTCATAAATCGTGTTTTTTTGTTTTTTGTTTTTTTTTATTGTGCTATCACAATTTTATTGTGTTTTATTGTGTTAATTAGCTGTATTTTATTTATTTATTTATTGTTTGTTTGTTTGTTTGTTTGAGGTATTATTATTTAATTAACATAAGTTATCTGTTTTTGCAGATGAACTCTTCAGATGTTCAAATGTAAATGTACTTGGAAGCAAAAAAATAAATAAATAATAAAAAAAAAAAAAAATAAATGCATGAAAAAACTTGAAGAAGGGTATTTAATCTAGTAGCTGGTAAATTATATCAAATTCAGCTTTATTTTCAATCTATTTTCAATCTTGTTTTACTACCAGAAACCTGAATTTATTTTCACCAGGCTTTATTAAATGAGTACATCAGTAAGGGTCACAACACCAGTGATGGCCAAACATCCACATCTGTAATAGGAATAGCCTTATTTATAGACCACAAAGCTAGTCTCACTTCTTTCTTCCTCTGAACTCAGAGTTTCATTTTTCTCTTTTATTTTGCAACCTATACTTTGATTTTGGTCAGAAAATAAAAGTGAAAACAGTTGAGTCTTTGCTGCACAAGTTACTTTGGGAATGAAAAGTTGCAATGTTTCTGCAATGTGATTTTTAATAACACACACAGTCACACTATACACAAATCAATTCTTAACTCCACTCATCTTAATCATCACTTAAAAAGAGTGGTGCAAGTCAGGACAAGAACCAAAGATTCCCTCATAACTTTGACTATGACAGTATTGAAAATAGATTGAAAATAAAGCTGAATTTGATATAATTTACCACTACTAGATTAATACCCTTCTTCAAGTTTTTCATGCTTTTATTATTTTTTTTATTATTTATTTATTTTTGTTTTCCAAGTACATTTACATTTGAACATCTGAAGAGTTCATCTGCAAACAGATAACTATTTTAAATTTAAAATAAATCCTAAAACAAACAAACAAACAAACAATAAATAAATAAATAAAATACAGCTAATTAACACAATAAAACACAATAAAATTTGTGATAGCACAAAAAAAAAAAACAAAAACAAAACACGATTTATGAAATAATAAAAACATGGCATCTTTTTTGCAAATTCTCTTCATTCACACAAAATTGATATTTGAAGTAATTCTGAAAAAATTCTCATTTGTGCCCCAGTGCCTTTTTGAGCATACTGGTTACCAAATTCAATAAATATGTGTCAATTATTTAACAGCACCAAGACCAAATAAATAAAATAAAAACAACAACAACAACATTGATTGCCATGTACCTAACCATAACCCACCATAACCATCAATACACAAGTAAAGGCCAAATGACTTCAAATATAGCACACAAGTCATATGAGATACTATTTGGGTTTTGTTGCATCCCTTTTAAAAACGTAAATTGTAACACTGTATCTGTTTTATGTTCTGTTGTAGAAAGAGTATGTTTACATGTGAATGGCATATGAATAGGAATATTTGAGTTTTCATTTTGGGTAGTTTAGGAATGACAAGATTGGGAGGGCGGGTGGTTTCCTCCCTTCTTGCATCCCCTTTCGGAAATTTTTTTTATCGCCGGTGAATCAAATGATTCATGAATCGCACTTTAGCCCCATTCTCAATCAAATGATTCACGATCGACTTTAAAGCTGAATCAAATGATTGCAAACACGCTTAAAATTCTAAAAAAAATGATCCTGAAACGTGCTTTAAGTCTCGTTCTGAATCAAATGATTTGTAAATCCAATTGGAGCACTTGAAACAGTGAATCTTTTGGGGTTTCCCGCCTATGGAGAAAAAAAAATTTTAAAAGGATCCCCCTCTTTTTCCAAAATTACACCTGATTACATCTGAATATCCTGTCCAAACCCTTTACCTGTATCCCCCCTTTAATAAGCAAAAGTTTTTTGGTCCACTTTATTTATGGTCTCTTAACTAGTTGCTTATTAGCATGCATATTCTAGAATATTAGCCTTTTATTAGTCTAATTAAGCACACATTCATGCTTATTCTCATGACCTTATTCTCATCTCTAACCCTACCCAGTACCTAAACTTACAACTACCTTACTAACTATATAGCAACAAATTAGGAATTTATTGGGGAGAAAAGTTTACTCAATAGTGAATAAATTTTCCCCTATTCTAAAGTGTTGCCATGTTTTCAATACAATTGAACACAAAAAAGTACATTTTACTTTTTTTTTTATGTGAATACATAAGTAATTTAAACCATCTAATAAAATATACGGACCCGGACTGTAAAATAAAGTGCTACTGATTTTGTTTATCCATTGGTTGTTTATTGGATGTTGAGATGACAAGCTTGTATTATTATTATTATTATTATTATTATTATTTATTTATCAATAAAACAGACATTTATGAATTGTTCATAATAAAACAAATAACATGTATTGAAAACAGGTGACTTTTTCTTCATGGTGACTTTAAATAATTAGTAAAGCTTCAAAGTCTATTACTGAGGTTCCTGACACAGACTGACATAAAGTGTGGTAAAGGGTTAAGTGTGGGCACAGCTGATCAGTGGGCCGTGGGGCAGTAAGGGGTTAACAGTGGGACGGGGGCAGAGCAGCCAAGGGCCGGGCAGCCCCACCATCTAGAGGTTTTAGTCAGTGTGCAGGGACACCCCGTGACTCAGAGAATGAATCCTGCAGGGGCACAAGATGAGGAAGACCAGAGAAAAAGAGTTTAAAAGCTAATGAGAATACACAGGGATAACATGAATAACATGAATAAAAGTTGAATTCACCCTAAGAAACTTTCTGACATGCTTTTAGGGCTTTAAAAAGTGGGAACAAATCTGAAAATATATACAGTTCTGCCATTTAAAGCAGTACTTGGGTTTTAAACGAACACAAAAAAATGAGTGCAATAATGACCTTTGTAATTTAAACCGTTCACATCAAGGATGTTATATTTAGTCTTTTAAAGATAATAAATGAAACTGTTTTAGAATCACGTCTGGAATCATCTACTATCAGCATGGGGTTTTCCCTTGCAATCTGTGTTGAAAAAGTGCAATCTTTTCTGTCGCTTTCACGTACGAAGACATCTGTCAATTTTTAAAAACACATTCACCCAAATGTGTGAAAAAAGTCAGTCATTTTCAGGGTTTGTTTGTTTGTAAATATGAAAAGCATCTCCAGACTGAAGATCGTCAAATTGTTTTTTCAGCTGTTATGAAATCACAGTTTTCCAGAAGTTCGGCTGTTTCCTGTTGAACGTATCTCCAGCAGAGGAGTTAAGGTTGAGTGTTCTCGTCAAACCAGCGTTTGTCTTTGTGTGTGCCCACGCACATGTGTGTTTAGAGGTTAGCCTAGTTTGCCAATCACTGCTAGTTCATGGCAGCATGACTGAAATTTACTTCAGTTTAAGGAATATAGTGTTGCATAAATACACAAACTCACTTTCAGGGAAAACAGAAATGGTGATAATGACACCACACACACACCCTAGATTAACTGCCTTAGTCACGTTTTCAACAGGCAGGACAGAAAATGGTTCTGCAAATACTATAACCTCTCTAAACTGCTTTAAATTTACCACTGCTTAAGACCTAAATAGAAACCAAAAAAGCCTGGACTGCTCAGTGCTTACAAACATTTACAAAAATTGGTAACTGGAATACAGTTTGGTTGCACTAAAATGATTTATCGACCAATATGAGATGAGAAAAGTTTGACTTTGAAATCTTCCATCATTTGTTTGTTTCTGTTTATACACCTAAACTGGGTTGCCTATTAATAGTTAGTAAGGTAGTTGTAAGTTTAGGTACTGGGTAGGATTAGAGATGTAGAATAGTCATGTAGAATAAGCATGAATGTGTGCTTAATTAGTACTAATAAATGGCTAATATTCTAGTAATATGCATGCTAATAAGCAACTAGTTAAGAGACCATAAAATAAAGTGGTACCCAAAACACTTTTGCCTCTATTAAGGTGGGATACAGGTAAGGTTAGGGACAGGATATTACAGATGTAATCAGGGTGTAATTTGTGAAAAAAAAAGCAGAGGGGGATTCCTTTGAAAATTTTTTTTTTCTCTCTCCATAGGCGGAACTCACAAAATGATTCACTGTTTCGAAGTGCTCCAATTGGATCACAAATCATTTGATTCAGAACGAGACTTCAAAGCACGTTTGTGGATCATTTTATTTAGAACTTTGAAGCGTGTTTGCAATCATTTGATTCAGACTTTAAAGTGCGTATCGTGAATCATTTGATTGAGAATGGGACGCCAAAGTGCGTATCATGAATCATTTGATTCACCGGCGATAAAAATAATTCAGCAGAGGCAGGGATGCATAGACCAGAGGGGAGGAAATCCACCCGCCCCCCGCCCGAATCTTGTCATTCCTAAACTACCCAAAAATGAAAACTCAAATATTACCTATTCATATGCCATTCACATGTCAACATATTACTCTTTCTACAACAGAACATAAAAACAGAGTTATCAGTGTTACAATTTTACGCTTTAAAAGGGATGCAACAGAACCACATAAAAGTATCTCATATGACTTGTGTGCTATATTTGAAGTCATTTGCACATACTTGTGTTATTGATGGGTTATGGTGGGTTATGGTTATGTTGTACATGGCAATCAATGTTGTTGTTGTTGTTTATTTATTTATTTTTGGTCTTGGTGCTGTTAAATAGCACTGACACATCATTTTATTAGAATTTGGGTGAACTCAGTATTGCTTCAACAGGCACTGGTGCACAATATGATTGCTAATTTTCTCAGAACATTACTTCAAATATCACATTTTTGTGTGAATGAAGAGTTAATTTGCAAAAACAGATGCCTATGTTTATTAATTTTCATAAATCGTGTTTTTTTTTTTTGTTTTTTTTTTTATTGTGCTATCACAATTTTATTGTGTTTTATTGTGTTAATTAGCTGTATTTTATTTATTTATTTATTGTTTGTTTGTTTGTTTGTTTGAGGTATTATTATTTAATTAACATAAGTTATCTGTTTTTGCAGATGAACTCTTCAGATGTTCAAATGTAAATGTACTTGGAAGCAAAAAAATAAATAAATAATAAAAAAAAAAAATAATAAATGCATGAAAAAACTTGAAGAAGGGTATTTAATCTAGTAGCTGGTAAATTATATCAAATTCAGCTTTATTTTCAATCTATTTTCAATCTTGTTTTACTACCAGAAACCTGAATTTATTTTCACCAGGCTTTATTAAATGAGTACATCAGTAAGGGTCACAACACCAGTGATGGCCAAACATCCACATCTGTAATAGGAATAGCCTTATTTATAGACCACAAAGCTAGTCTCACTTCTTTCTTCCTCTGAACTCAGACAGAAGTCAATTTTGCTCAAAGGGAATCATTTAAGATTGAACAGAATCTCCGTATACAGCGGATCAATGAATCGGTCAGTGATTCATTGAGCGAGCCGTATAACATCAACACTGTACTGGATACTAATATCCAAAATATAGTGAAAACACTATTTCTTAGCACGGTAACAAGGTCGGCAGTTTAAGACATTAATTTATAAGCACAAAACACAAGATACTTCTCTTTTCAATATGAATAGGAATTTATTGGAAAAACCTAAGACATATAAACTAATCTAACACATAGACGCGCATTCACACATTCATACAAGTTGCAGAAAGAGAGAGAGATGAGGAAAGAATGAGTTTAGAAGAGTGAAAATGTGAAATCCCAAGTTTATAGCATACGTATATGCAATTGCTTAGACCTGAACAACCATCAATCATTTAATTAACCCTCGCGTTGAGTTTCTTAGTGAGGTTATTAAACGCTATATTAATGCACCAGTTCAGCTAGAATCTGGAGGTTGTACTTGCGTTGCCTTTGTGTTAAGGGGTTTCCTTTGATGACGTCGTTGCAGAAAGGGGTTCCCCAAGGTTGCTGATTGGTTGGAAGTCCGTGGTCGTTGGAGGTGATGTCTTGGGCGTTGGCTGGATGATGGAGTCGTGTACGCTGGTTGAAGTTTTGAGGCAGGCACGAAGTCTGAGACACGGCTTAGCGGCAAAACTTAACTTAGAACACGAAACTCTCAACGGAAAGAAAAGATTAAAGTAAAAGAAAGAAATGTGACGGTCTCCTCATGTTTTCGTTAGAGGAGTGGCTGGCGTGCAAGCCAGGAAGCGTTCAAAGAACGCAAAAAGCAGCGGCAAATTATGGCAAAAAGCATGGCTAAAAGAGATGGCACGAAGCACAAACTAAAAGCACAAGCTAAGAGCCTGACTAAAAGCAATGGTTAAACCAATAGCTAAAAGCTAAAGCTAAAAGCTAAAAGCATGGCTAGGAGCGATGGAAATAGCTAAAAGCAAAATTTGATGGTGTCCTGTGGTTTTAAACTCAGCTTTGGACACATCCCAAAATGGTGTCTTGACCAATTAGATGTTGTCTTAACTCAGGATATTGCTATGTTTCTCCTCCCAAAACATAAATCAGCATGTTATCTTATCAGTCACATGGTCAGAATTTTCCCGCTCTTGCAGAGTATAATTTGGCCATGATTCCTATAACATGAATACAACACATTTGACAATGAATTGATTGGTGGAAACATTCAAAGCATGAATTTTCAAACTCATACATACCAAACATGAATATAAACCCTTAAGCTATTCAATAGTTATTAAAAAGGACATACACAACGAGTGATTAGAACATAATAGACAAATGTGTGGGTGGCATACATAGCAGGGAGTTATGCAATGGTCTGATGTTCATTCATATGTCCTTTTAAGCATCGTTTTGGTGCATATTTAGGTAAAATGGACAGTCTCTGCCATTCTGTGAACTAAGGGCATGTTCCAAGGAACAAAGGAATTTAGAAGAAACTTGGTCTGGTTCTTGTCTTGGGTGGGGGGAGCACCACCCAACAAAGTTTCCTCATGTGATGGTCCTGATGGGCTGCATCTTTGACCATTAATCTTGGGTTTCTCGCCCCAATATTGATAATCTCCTTCCTGAGATGGGATTATCAATAATTGTGTTCTTTTGTTTTAATGTTGCAAGTTGTTCAAAGCTGTGAAAGTTAGTTGGTTAGGCTTACTTCAGGCTGGCTGGCGCCAGGGTATCCTGGACAGATTTATGACGTGGTTCTGGGCCCCTTTGTGGAATTTGGCTCTTTGGTTTCAACCAAATGTTCTGATCGAATCTTCCATTTGTCTGATTCGCTCTGATACCCTACATACCCCCCCTTCGGTCGACGATGTGTTGGTTGATGAAGACATCGGCGAGCGCTGGAGAAACAAAGGCAGAAGAAGCAGACACCAACACAACAAACAACAAGACAACACCTCCAGGACAGTTACTGTACTGGTGCAGGGCATTAGGTTATTTGAGGTACAGGCGCTTACATTTAACTAGTCAGCATAGTCTAGTACACTGAGAATAGTCAAGTTCAATCTGGAAATTGTTGTTCGAATTTGTTTTGGTAGGTTGATTCTTTGATCAAATTTTGTGATAAAATTTGTTTGTTTCTTATAGGTTTTAATTTAGAAAAGGTTCACCTTTGGTTTCTGGTGAAATCATCTGCGGTAAAATGATTCGACCTATCGGCATATTAGGCGTGGCGAGTCAATCCTAATATCAGACCTTTAACCCCTGTAGGGTGGCTAGGAGTTTCACCTGCTAACGAAAGAGAGAAAGGAAAGGGATAGGTAAAAGAAACAAAACAAAAACAAAGAAGCTGCGGGTTTTCCTAGTGTGGCTTACAACTACTGTTGTGCTAGGATGTTGTGTGCAGCTAGGGTGTCAGGTACCTTAACTTAGCGTCAGGTGTTCTACCTATGGTGAAGATAACTGCATGTTCCTGCATGATGGGTGTAAAACTACGTTAAGCTAAGATTTGAATATTCTCCTTGTGGGAAGAATATGTTGGTTGAATGGGTTATCAGTAGACATAGTTATGTTGTGTGTTAACGATGTAGTGCAGTGTATGGTCAGATCTGTTTCAGTCTGTTTAGGCTCCCCCCTTTCCTTGCATGTAAGTGAAGACTGGCTCTCTGCATCCTTGGCTTGGATGAGGGTGTGTCCATGATCTCATGGGGGTCGGTCCAGCAAGGCAGGAAGTTCGTTAGCAGACAGTCGGAGGTTTGGTTTGGCATGGCTGTGTGAAGCTGGGATGCAAAACCTTGTCTCCTATGGTGCATTCCTCTTGATGCCTTCTGGTTGTGCACAGACTTTCTGACCTTCTGTGCTTTGGTGGTTGCTGTTGCACAGACATGAATGTGGTTCTTGGAGTTGGAGTTCATTTAGCAGTTTCTTAGTGAGGGATAGTGACTGAGGTGATGTTGTTTGGTACCTCAGTGTTTACATCAACGGTGGGCCGTGAGAGACTTGCTCGTTCTGGGTGGTTGATGAACAGGTGCTTGTCATCTTCTGATACGGTGATGTACCAGGTGGTTGCCGGCCTTCCGTTCTGTCACTGGTCACAGCGAGCATGACTCATGTTTCTAGTCATTTGTGTCTAGCTGGTTTTCAAGGAACTCTTTCAGTTCTTTCATGACTTGTTCCATGTCTTCTGATAGTAAGCTGTGTTGTTCTTGTGGATACTTAGCACCGTGGATGTTTGAGTGGTGCTGAGGTGGGTTTTGTCGTTGTTTACCCACACCAGTTGTTCTTGGACGAGCTGTTTGATTGGCTTTGTACATCCAGTTAGGTTTCCAGTTGATCCTCTCTTTTGGGATTTCTGAGAAGCGTGGCTTGTCCCATGGCTTTTCGCAGCGGCTGGGCTGATAGCTGTCGTGGAAATAGGGGTCACGTTCTCTGTGCTCTTGATGAAGGACTCTGGTGTTGTGATGCCACTGGGTGTCATCCAGTGCGAGGCTTGAGTCTTTGGTGACAGAGTTCAAGAGTGTAGATGTTTTGTTACCTTTCTTTGAGGCCATCTTCTGCTTGTTGTAGGCCTTCTGTGTTAGGTCACGCAACTGTTGGATGGTCATGGAGTGAGGACAGGCCATGACGCCTAGATGACGACTGACTCCAGGGTGCAGGTTTCTTAGGAAGAGGCTTTTGAAGTTCACATCCTCTTCGAGGTCAGGTTTGCTGTGTGCACCAAAATAGGCTTGTCGTAGCCTGTTGTAGTAAGCTTGTGGAGTCTCTTGTCGACCTTGTTTGGTTTCTAAGGCAGTTAACAGTCCATATTCAGACTCTGGGTCTGTAAACTCTTTAATCAGGACCTCACGAAGTAGCTGGTAGTTTGACTTTGTGTGACTGGGTTGTCGATCTAGGAAGTTTCGTACCTCGGGACTTGACGTGGCTCTTAGGAGGTACAACCTGTCTCTGTCAGTCACATGAGGTCTCATTTCCAGGTGAAAGTCGATATCTTGCAGGTGAGCCTGGATGTCGTGGCTCTCTTTGGAGTTCGGGTTGAACTTGCTGATGTTGTTAGACAGCTTGCTTAGGTCTTTGATGGTCATCCCATGTGCAGCAATGAAGGTCTGCTTGGATGGGATCCGTTCTTTCGGTGACAGGAAAGAGTTCTGTGGCGAAGGCAGGTGAGGTTTTGGGTTGTGGCCCTTCGCTTCTTTCATTGGATGCCAGTTCTTGGACGTGAGAGTCTGTTCTGCTCAGCAGTTGTGAGGCTGAGGGATGTTTCTCCCTTCTTGGCTCTTGTTTCAGTTCATAAGCCTGTTTGAGTTCTTTTCTGACCATGCAGAGCTCGTCGTTGGCATCATCTAGATGTTGGGTCAGATTGTCAATTTCAGTGCCGTACCTTTCAAGGTGGTCTTCTAAAGCACTGATTTCAGCATTCTTGTCTCTGATGTTTTTCCTGGCTTTTTCTAGTAGCTGTTCGGCATACTGAAGTCTGTTTACCAGGTCTTTCTGGGCAGCATTTGCTTGTTGTTGGTCACATTGAGCTGCTCCCAGGGCTGCTTGGAGCTTCTTAACTTGTTCCATTGTTTCCTGCTCCCTCTCGTTGGGTGCTTTGGTTGATCTTGAACTTTCACTTCCAGCTTGTCTATGCGGCTCTGGGCACGTGTCAGCTCCTCTTGGAGGTGGGTGATGTGCTTGTCGCTCAGGTGCAGCTGGGCTGTGAAGGCATAGCTTAGGGAGCTTGTGATCTTGACTAGCTCCTCGTGGTTGTTGTTCTGGCTTGAATCATGTGTCAGGAGTCTTCTCAGGATTAGGATTATTATTAGAAATAATAACAGTTCACAGGTCTTGGGGGTGAGGCTTTCTGTCATGCCTCTCAGCCAAGTGTTCACATCTTCCCCTTGGGCGATGGGGTCTGCAGTCTGCGGCATGTTGGCGCGCTGAGGAGAAGAGGGACTGACACAGATCTGTGGGGTGTAGAAGCCTATGTGTGGTGGGACAACTAAATGTTGTGTCAGTGATTGTGAACCACTAGTGAAGTGTGGTGATGGATGTGTTGGTCTCAAGGTGTCTAGGCAGACTAGGGAGGTGAAGACTTCGTCACTCTAATGAGGAAGAGGAAAAAAGAGAGAAAGGTGAAACACAATTCAGTGTAATAAATCAATTCCTTTGCCAATGGGAATTTTTCGATTAGATTTTGTTATCAAGAAGGTAAACAATATTATTATATCTCTGTTTGAGACAAAAGAATACAATAATAATGTTGATATCTCTTTTCTTAGTCTGACAGGATTGACACCGTACACCTTACAGTTGGACCGCCTACCAGGGATGCTTCAAAAGCGACGGTTGTTCAACACTTATCTCTATTAATTGATCTCAGCGTTTGGTGAGATGCAAAAATTTGAAATGCGTTTTAAAAGGCAGGGAGGTTAGGAAGAACGAAGGAGGGTTTGGTTACAATCAAATTCATAAGGATGATTCGTCTTCGACAAGATTGTTTATTTCATTCACTTAGAATCGATTGATGGTTCTTACAGGTCCCTAAAAATGTGAAGAGGGAAGAAAGCAGAAGAGAACAGGAGAGACTTGAGTAGAAGGACAGGAAAGGAGAGTAGATCTGGTCCACTCACAGGCTGTGTTGCTGTTATGCCCAACTACGAGTATAGCGTTGTTAATAGTTGCCGCACAACTAATGAAACAACAATAAAATTTGAGTGAAAAAGAGTTGTCTTCCTCATTTATTCGAACTTGTAGCGAGGGATAACAATGTCTCCTGTTAAGGGCTCAGGTGTGTCGTTCCCAAACTAGGATACCAGGAGGAAAGAGAGAGGTAAGATAAAGTGGAACTGAAAGTAATAAATGGCAAAATAATCAAAATGGAATTAAATGAAAGAGGAAATCAATAAATAAATATAGAGGCTAAGTGTATAGCCAAACAGGAAGAAGGAAGGGTAAAACGCAATAAGAGTAAGTGCGATTCTGAATAGAATCTATTAGTAAGGGTTATAAATCAGTTAGGTAGAATAAGTTTACTTAAACTTTAAAAGTTCAAGGCTTATTTGTACCTACAATGATTAACTGTTAGGCGTAAGAGAATACTAGAAATAATGATCATATGAAATGACCTGATGAGGAAATCTGAATGATTCCAAATAAATTTAATGTTTGAATTAAATTTGAATTTGGCACAATTAATAATTGTGGAGCAGTATTTCCATTTCTAGTAAAATGCAAATAAGTAGTAAAAAGTGAGAAATTGGAGAAATAAGAAATAGAAAGAGACCAACTGGTGTATTAGTTAAGATGTTCAAAGGGTTAAATCACTTTAGCTTTACCCAAACACACTGTATACAACCACTAGATGTTAATGCTAACTGCTAACCTTTGAGGCTAATCTTTAGCATAGATTTCAATGTAAACACAACAGTTTCGTTAGCTTAGCAACGCCGTAGAGTTTGTTTACGTATGACGTTGACGTGTTGCGCGTGCGCAGTTCAGAGTTGCTCCGGAAGTATGTTAAGACTTCCGAATCACGATCGTAACTATGGCAACCAAACAAACTTTAGTGGACTAAGCACATGAATGTTGCATTGCAAGTACAGTTAAGCATGTTAAATGAAATGTCGGCGCATTTCAACACTGTACAAATAACAAACACCACTTTTAGTTGGTTTTGTGATGTGGCGCTTTAACTCTTAGTTCGTTCAGAGTTAGATTTGAAATGTATTCAAATAACAGCTTGGCGCTACAATAGGGGAAACAAGGATATCGATCTCGGCGGATCGTAAATCTACGTGTCAGTTTCTCTGGGCACGTAAACACAACACAACAGGGTTTCTTCGCTGTTGGTTCAAAGTTAACTTTACTTGATCAAGCTTTTAAAACACTCCCATTCAAATCACACACGCAGTGTAACACGAGATATGTATCTTAAATTCACGTAGTGAACAGACACAAACAGGCAAGCATTATTTCTAATGTTTAACCCAGGGAGTCTAATAGCATAGTTGAATTGGCAATGGAACACGCACTGACAATCAATCTATGAATAATAAGGCCTTAGAAATAGATTGAGGAACACGCTCAAACTATTCTTTATCCGTCGATTTGTTTCCCTTTTAATTACTGCAGTTTAGCTCTGTTCAGCTAACGGTGACTGAGATTCCCTGGTTGGGAGTATAGCTATTAAATGACACTGGAACACGCAATGACATCAATTCAGCTATAAACAAGGCATTACAGAAAATGAGGAACACGCTCAAATTCGACCTTATTGTACGATCTCAGATCTTACCTTTGAATTCATTTACTACAGTTCATAAGAGAGGCGCGAACCCGAGTTGCAGCCTTCTCTGCGCTCATGCATTCAAGCGTTCAGTCATTCAAGCGGCCGCGCGCTGCTTACGTCACACACACGTATCGACTCAGAAGTTTCCCATCTATCATCCGCAGCAATAAAAAAAGATGAAATAACTTGGTTTATGCCTAAAAATTAGATTAAACTGCCCGCATTCTCCACCATTATACTGTAGGGGATCTACAGAAGTCAATTTTGCTCAAAGGGAATCATTTAAGATTGAACAGAATCTCCGTATACAGCGGATCAATGAATCGGTCATGATTCATTGAGCGAGCCGTATAACATCAACACTGTACTGGATACTAATATCCAAAATATAGTGAAAACACTATTTCTTAGCACGGTAACAAGGTCGGCAGTTTAAGACATTAATTTATAAGCACAAAACACAAGATACTTCTCTTTTCAATATGAATAGGAATTTATTGGAAAAACCTAAGACATATAAACTAATCTAACACATAGACGCGCATTCACACATTCATACAAGTTGCAGAAAGAGAGAGAGATGAGGAAAGAATGAGTTTAGAAGAGTGAAAATGTGAAATCCCAAGTTTATAGCATACGTATATGCAATTGCTTAGACCTGAACAACCATCAATCATTTAATTAACCCTCGCGTTGAGTTTCTTAGTGAGGTTATTAAACGCTATATTAATGCACCAGTTCAGCTAGAATCTGGAGGTTGTACTTGCGTTGCCTTTGTGTTAAGGGGTTTCCTTTGATGACGTCGTTGCAGAAAGGGGTTCCCCAAGGTTGCTGATTGGTTGGAAGTCCGTGGTCGTTGGAGGTGATGTCTTGGGCGTTGGCTGGATGATGGAGTCGTGTACGCTGGTTGAAGTTTTGAGGCAGGCACGAAGTCTGAGACACGGCTTAGCGGCAAAACTTAACTTAGAACACGAAACTCTCAACGGAAAGAAAAGATTAAAGTAAAAGAAAGAAATGTGACGGTCTCCTCATGTTTTCGTTAGAGGAGTGGCTGGCGTGCAAGCCAGGAAGCGTTCAAAGAACGCAAAAAGCAGCGGCAAATTATGGCAAAAAGCATGGCTAAAAGAGATGGCACGAAGCACAAACTAAAAGCACAAGCTAAGAGCCTGACTAAAAGCAATGGTTAAACCAATAGCTAAAAGCTAAAGCTAAAAGCTAAAAGCATGGCTAGGAGCGATGGAAATAGCTAAAAGCAAAATTTGATGGTGTCCTGTGGTTTTAAACTCAGCTTTGGACACATCCCAAAATGGTGTCTTGACCAATTAGATGTTGTCTTCTTAACTCAGGATATTGCTATGTTTCTCCTCCCAAAACATAAATCAGCATGTTATCTTATCAGTCACATGGTCAGAATTTTCCCGCTCTTGCAGAGTATAATTTGGCCATGATTCCTATAACATGAATACAACACATTTGACAATGAATTGATTGGTGGAAACATTCAAAGCATGAATTTTCAAACTCATACATACCAAACATGAATATAAACCCTTAAGCTATTCAATAGTTATTAAAAAGGACATACACAACGAGTGATTAGAACATAATAGACAAATGTGTGGGTGGCATACATAGCAGGGAGTTATGCAATGGTCTGATGTTCATTCATATGTCCTTTTAAGCATCGTTTTGGTGCATATTTAGGTAAAATGGACAGTCTCTGCCATTCTGTGAACTAAGGGCATGTTCCAAGGAACAAAGGAATTTAGAAGAAACTTGGTCTGGTTCTTGTCTTGGGTGGGGGAGCACCACCCAACAAAGTTTCCTCATGTGATGGTCCTGATGGGCTGCATCTTTGACCATTAATCTTGGGTTTCTCGCCCCAATATTGATAATCTCCTTCCTGAGATGGGATTATCAATAATTGTGTTCTTTTGTTTTAATGTTGCAAGTTGTTCAAAGCTGTGAAAGTTAGTTGGTTAGGCTTACTTCAGGCTGGCTGGCGCCAGGGTATCCTGGACAGATTTATGACGTGGTTCTGGGCCCCTTTGTGGAATTTGGCTCTTTGGTTTCAACCAAATGTTCTGATCGAATCTTCCATTTGTCTGATTCGCTCTGGCCGGCGTCAGCTTCTGTCTTTCAGCGGAGCGCTCTGTGTGTGAATTGTCTGTCTAACATTGACCCTGTTTTTCTGTGCTAGTTTGCACAACTTTCTTTTGAGGGCAATGTCGAAGAAAGCGCTTGTTAAGAGTGGCTCGAGTGATAAAAGCGGACCGCGTTACAGGCTGTGTGTTCCTCCCTGCAAACGATATATTACTAGCGGGGATACACACAGCATGTGCGTGGTCTGCTTGGGAGCGGAGCATGCAGCGTCAGCCCTTGAGGGGGCTGATTGCCCGCATTGTGAAGAGCTTCCTTTGCGGACGCTCCGCTCCCGGAAGGATCTCTTTGAGGAGGGATCCTTCATCAGCGTTCCTCAGGGTGCGGGTCCCGCTTCCGCCGAGGCGGAGCGGGCACTGCATTCCTGGGGTTCGCAGTTGGATCTGTTGGAGGGAATGGAGACGGGTAACCCCCTATCTCCCTCCTCACCCAGCAGATCCGCAGCCCGTTCCGTGGGTTTCGGAAGCCCGCTCTGCGGCTACTTCCTCCCAGGGGGCGGGCTCTTCTCTCCTGTTGTCATCCTCTGGCGAGGGTGACTTGGAGAGTGTTTGTGAGCCACTCCCTCAATCCCCACAGTACGAGGAGCTCTTGGAGGTGGTTACTCGTGCGGTAGCCAAATTAAATATCAGTTGGCCCGCCGAGGAAGAATTAACTCCGCAGAGAAGCAAGTTGGATGAGCGCTTTCTGCGGAGTAAGAATCCACCTCCAAGAAGGAGCCTTCCCTTCTTCCCCGACCTCCATGATGAGATCTCGAGGTCGTGGGCTAGACCATTTTCGGCTCGTCTCTTCGTCCCCGCCTCTGACTATTATGGAAATGTGGTGGGGCTCGATGAGCGAGCCTATAAGGCGATGCCCCGGGTGGAACAGACGCTTGCGAGCTATCTGTCCCCCGGCGAGGCATCGTCATTGAAGGCTCCTACCTTACCCTCGAAGCCGCTACGCACCACATCAGCGCTTCTGGGTAAGGGGTACACGTCAGCAGGTCAGGCCGGAGCGTGTCTTCACACTATGTCACTGCTCCAAGCCTATCAGGCCGACCTGCTGAAAGAGCTAGCAGAAGGCGATAAAGTAGATTTGGAGGAACTTAGAAAGACAGCAGATTTAGCTCTCCGCGCCACCAAGGAGACCGCCCGTGCAGTGGGGCGGTCTATGGCAGCCATGGTGGCGGCGGAGAGGCATCTGTGGTTGACCCTGTCCGATATGAAAGAGAAGGACAGGGTCTTCCTCCTGGACGCCCGCTTGGGTCTTCTGGCCTGTTTGGCGACGCAGTAGATTCTGTCGTCAACAGGTACCAGGAGGCACGCAAACAAGCGGCGGCGTTCCAGAAGTTCCTCCCTCGCCGTTCGCTAGCTCATGTGGCTGCTGGGCGTGAGCAGCCACAACCGTGTACCAGCTCCTCGTACCGTGAGGTTCAAAAGTTGAGTGTCGCCTCTCGTGCTCCCCCGTCCCGGGGCCGAGACTCGCGGCACTCTAGACCGGGTCCTCTAAGGCGAGGCCCGACCTGCGGGTCGTGCTTCAGGCGAAGAGGGCCCCGCCCAAAAGCGGTCCTGACGCCAACCCAGGACCGCCGAGGGCAGCCCCTGCCGGGGAAGGGTGGGTTTTACCGCATTACACGGTACCCATCTCTCCTCGGTGCCCTCGGGGGGTCAGTCTGATGTTTCTGCCAAGGTCACAGAACACAGCGGCCTCCGACGAGCGCATGCCCTGGGTCTTTCCGCCCGGTCTCGTAGCGGAGCCAGGGCGCTCGTCCCCCCCACGGGGTCTCTAGAACAGTTAGTTCGGCAGTCTCCTGCCGGTCCGCCGTTACAGGTCTCCGAGCTAGCAGTTCAGTCAACACCAGAGGCCAGCCTCGAGCGGCTGGTTCCCTTAGTAGACTATCTGGCAGCGTGGAAGCTACTGCCAAACGTGTCTGCATGGGTCCTGCGTACAGTAGAAAAAGGCTATTCTATTCAGTTCGGCGCTCCGCCGCCGCCCTTCGACGGGGTTTTTCCCACAGTGGTGGGCCCCGAGCAGGCTCTGGTTATGGAGCAAGAAGTAGTCACCCTTCTGAGGAAGGAGGCCATCGAGGTGGTCCCTCCTCACGTCAGGGAATCCGGGTTTTACAGCCGGTACTTCATTGTTCCAAAGAAGGATGGAGGGTTGCGTCCCATCTTAGACCTTCGTCGTCTCAATCATTCAGTAATGAAACTGAAGTTCAAAATGCTTACAATCAAGCAAGTCGTCTCACAGATCAGGTCCGAGGACTGGTTTGTGACGATAGACCTGAAAGACGCTTACTTTCATGTCTCCATCCTTCCTCAACATCGGAAGTTCCTGAGATTTGCTTTCAGGGGCGAAGCTTATCAGTTTCGGGTTCTTCCGTTCGGCCTAGCACTCTCCCCCCGCACTTTTACGAAATGCGTAGACGCTGCCCTGGTCCCTCTTCGGCTCCAGGGCATTCGCATATTAAACTACATCGACGACTGGCTGATCTTAGCAGCGTCCGAGAGTTTAGCGGTTCAACATCGAGATGTTGTTCTCGCACACATGAAAGCGTTGGGGTTAAGGCTAAACGCCAAGAAAAGTGTGCTTTCTCCATCACAGAGGACCACTTATCTGGGCGTGGTTTGGGATTCGACCACGATGCAGGCACGTCTGTCCCCTGCTCGGATCGAGTCGATCCTTGCCGCAGTCAGGAGAGTCAAAGAAGGCCGGTCACTCACTGTCAAGCAGTTCCAACAACTGCTGGGTCTGATGGCAGCTGCGTCCAACGTGATACCTTTTGGCCTGCTGTACATGAGACCCCTTCAGTGGTGGCTCAAAACCAAGGGGGTTCTCCCCGAGGGGAAACCCGCTCCGCATGATCAAGGTCACGCGCCGAGGGCTACGTACCTTAGATATGTGGAGGAAACCTTGGTTCCTAAATCAGGGCCCGGTGTTGGGAGCTCCTTGCCGCCGTGTCTCACTAGCGACGGATGCATCCCTCACCGGGGGGGGGCGGTCATGAGTGGCCGCTCCGCCCGGGGTCTGTGGAGTGGTCGCCATCTCAGTTGGCACATCAACTGCCTCGAGATGCTGGCCGTATTTCTAGCTCTGAAGTACTTTCTTCCAGACCTGAGAGATCGCCATGTGCTAGTACGCACCGACAGCACAGCCGTGGTCTACTACATCAACCACCAGGGAGGCCTGCGTTCGCGCCCCTTATACAAGCTGGCGCACCAGATCCTTGTGTGGTCCCAGGACAAACTCCTCTCACTGCGAGCAGTTCATATTCCTGGGTATCTAAATGTGGGAGCAGACATCCTGTCGAGGCAGGGGCCGAGGCCCGGGGAATGGATGCTTCACCCGGAGGTGGTGAAGCAGATTTGGAGAATCTTTGGCTCAGCCCAAGTAGATCTCTTCGCCACGAGGGAGAATGCTCAATGTCCCCTCTGGTTCTCTCTAGTTCATCCAGCTCCCCTGGGACTGGATGCTATGACACAGACGTGGCCGAGGCTACGTCTGTACGCTTTTCCCCCCGATTGCTCTGCTTCCAGGAGTTCTGGAGAGAGTGCGCCGGGACGGAGTCAGTCTACTGTTAGTAGCCCCGCACTGGCCGGGCCGAGTATGGTTCTCGGACCTGATATCTCTCCTCGACGGCTCTCCATGGGAGATTCCCGTCAGGAGGGATCTCCTCTCACAGGGGGGGGGGGGTACCATCTTGCACCCCCGCCCGGAGCTATGGAAGCTGTGGGTGTGGCCTCTGAGGGGGCACAACTCATAGCTTCCGGTCTCTCAACCGAGGTTGTTGAGACCATCCTCCAATCCAGAGCTCCCTCGACGAGGAAACTGTACGCCCTGAAGTGGAAGCTTTTCACTTCATGGTGTGGAGAACGCCAGCAAGACCCAGCTAACTGCCCAGTTGGTACAGTACTGGAGTTTCTGCAGGCCCGTCTCTCCACAGGGTTAGCCCACTCCACCTTGAAGGTCTACGTGGCGGCAATTTCGGCCTACCACGCCCCTCTTGGTGGCATGTCAGTGGGTAGGAACCCCCTGGTTACACGTTTCCTCCGCGGTGCACTGAGGCTGAGGCCTCCGACGCGACCTCATATCCCTACTTGGGATCTGGCTGTGGTGCTTGAGGCTCTCTGTAGGCCTCCATTTGAGCCTATAGAAGACATATCGGATCATCTTCTAACTATTAAGACAGCTTTGTTGCTCGCTCTTACTTCCCTCAAGCGGGTAGGGGACCTGCAGGCCCTTTCGGTGGCCCCTTCTCATCTAGAGTTTGCTCCTGGTATGACCAAGGCATTTCTTTACCCCAGACCGGGGTATGTACCTAAGGTCCCCACCAGCACACCTCAGCCGGTCGTGCTCCAGGCTTTCTGTCCTCCTCCCTTCCGGGAGCCCGACCAACAGAAGCAAAATTGTGTCTGTCCAGTACGTGCCCTGGATGCCTATGTCCACAGAGCTGCCCTGTGGCGTAAATCTGAACAGTTGTTCGTCTGCTATGGTCCCCCTAAGAAGGGGAGTCCTGCTTCCAAGCAAACTATTAGTAGATGGATCGTCGATGCCATTTCTACTTCTTATGTGTCTTCGGACCTTCCTTCTCCTATGGGTCTTCGAGCCCATTCCACTCGTGCTACGGCTGCTTCCAAAGCACTCATGTTAGGTGTCCCCATCCAGGACATCTGTAATGCTGCGGGGTGGTCCACGCCGCTCACCTTTGTCAGGTTCTATAGCCTAGACACCCGAGCCACTCCTGGCTCTTCTGTCCTTGTGCCCTAGCAATTCACTAGGCAGGGACTTCGAAGTCTGGTGGCGTGGGCATCTCGTTCCCCTAGCGTTTGCCGACGCAGCTCGAGTTCCCGAAGGGGAACGTCCCAGGTTACGTATGTAACCATGGTTCCCCGAGGGAACGAGATGCTGCGTCTCGGTCCATCCTTCTGGCATCCCTGCCGAGCGCTCGCTTCATTCTTGAAGCTGACGCCGGCCGGCTTCGCACGTGCTTTTATGCTTCCTGGTCGGTGACGTCACCCGCCCGTGACGTCCCGCTTTCTCATTGGTCAGATTTCACATGTGTTCACATGTGTTCAGCAGCGTGGTTCCCCGAACCATGGTTACATACGTAACCTGGGACGTTCAATGAGGAAAATCAGAAGCCAAATCCTGACTGTGGCAAAAGGAGGAGTTGGGGATGGAGGAGGGTGTTTTACTCCTGAGCAAGCGACAATGCTGCCAAATAATACTGAATAGGTATGTAGGATTGTCATGATAGGTGTCGTATTCCTATAGGTAGATGTGATCAGCTGAGAGTCACTGTTATAAAAAGTCAACATTTGCAAACTTTTGGATATTCAGAGAAAATTACGTTCTTCCTTGTATTTTAAACGTGTAAAACAATAACTTGCACAAGGCATGTTTTTGAATCAAAGAGGTTCTTGAATCAGCCTTGACAACAGATTTAAAAACAAGCCTCGCTGTGGTAAGTTTAACTAGTAATATTACCAGTGTGTCACAATACAGCCGATAAGCCTAAGCAAGAGTGTGCCTAGCAAACAACGTTACTGAATAACTAGCCTTAAAATATTTAACGATAGCATATTTGTCAATATAGCATTAGACAATGAGATTGAAATAAATAATAGCTTAGCTTCATGAAGACATTTAGAGATATATAAAGGGTGAAATGGCCAGCTGTTACGTGGATGCTAGAAGGTTAACCTTCTCGATATCTTGCTTCTAGCAGGAAAAGCAGATCCGAGTCCATCAGCTTATATCAATCAACACGGCGAATTTGTGTTTGAGTTCAAGAACTCCTGTCCTGATTAAATGATTATAGAGAACAAAATCACAGACTATCTGCTTTGCTCCTGAGCAATTGTCAAAGCTGCCAAATAATACTGAATAGAGCTTATATAGGAATGCCATGATAGGTGTCGTATTCCCATAGGTAGATGTGATCAGCTGAGAGTCAGGTGATGCGAGCTTGACTCACGTGACCTGCAGGAACTAACACTATATACTTAATTTCTTAGCAATGCATATTACTAATTAAAAATTAGGTTTTTTATATATATATATATATATATATATATATATATACTGTAGGAAATTTACAAAATATCTTAATGAAACATGATCTTTACTTAATATCCTCATGATTTTTGGCATTAAAGAAAAATGAATCATTTTGACCCATACAATGTATTGTTGGCTATTGCTACAAATACCTGTGCTATTTACGGCTGGCTTTGTGACACAGGGTCACATATATAAAAAAGTGTAGCCCAATTATTTATTACATTATATATAGTTATTCTCATATGTTTACATATCCCTCACAGAATATGCAAAATATTAATAATTTAAACAAAATAAAGGAAACAATAAATTTGCATATTGTTTTTAGTACTGTCCTGAATAAGCGATTTCACATAGCAGATCTTAACTTATACTCAACAAGACAAAATAATTACAGAATTTATAAAAATGACCCCATTCAAAAGTTTACATACTCCAAAAATGAAAATTTTGATGGAATATAAAAAAGACTTGGTAACACTTTATTTTACGGTTTCTTAACTAGTTGCTTATTAGCATGCATATTACTAGAATATAAGCCATTTATTAGTACTAATTAAGCACATATTAATGCCTTATTCTACATGACCTTATTCTACAACACTAATCCTACCCAATACCTAGACTTAACAACTACCTTACTAACTATTAAAAGTTGTAGTTGATGGTGCATAAGTGTTCCCCATTTTTTAGGTAATCTTCAGAACACAAATTAAGATATTTTTTGATGAGTTTTGAGAGCTTTCTGACCCTCCATAGACAGCAGTGCAACTGACACGTTCAAGGCCCAGAAAGGTAGTAAGGACATCATTAAAATAGTCCATAACCATAATTTTAGCTAATTTTAGCTACAACAACACTTCTTGTGCTCAAAGAAAACAAAAATAATGACTTTATTCATCAATTTCTTCTCTTTCGTATCAGTCGCCGCTGCACATTCACAAGAGAATCACAACACAGAATGCTCTGTGTTTCTGTCTTTCACACATAGTTTGATTTTTCCCCCCTGCCCTGCTGGATTCTGTTAACACTATATTTTTGGGGGTCAGAACCACGGTACAGTATGTTTTCGTCATCAAAGTGGCTGCAAACTGACTTATCACCTTTCTTTTGTACTTTGGTTTTTGAACCATTGGTTTTGTTTCCAAAGTGTCAACACAAAACAGCCCAGACCACCTGTTTAATTATGCTTGAGTACGGTTTGCAGGTGTGAACCCGGAGTATGAATAAAGCATTCACATCATCAAAATTAACCGTTTAAACAGTTCATCTGCATCTCCCTCAATCTCTCTAACTGCAATTGCTGTTGATCAAAGTTCCCAGAACCTCAAAACTTCCTCATACCGTGTAAAAACATTCAAAGTGGAACTGCATATTTCCAGAAAACATTATTCTCAGAGTTTGGAGATAACTGCACGACACCGGTATAAATGAACAGTGATGATAGATGTTGCCACACAACAAGCTCTTTAATAACTATTTCCATTTCCCCATATTTGGTTTCTACAACAGGGTTGAAATGAGTTCAAATTCTTCCTGTACAAGAAATGCCTACTTGAATAATAAAATCATGCAAAACGCTCCAGTTACGTCATGTACATTAAAGACTCATTTTACGAGAAGCTACTTTATGAGCAGATACTTTTATGAGCACAAACTGAGCGGAATCTAAATCCATAATGCTGAATAAAAGTTGACCGCCATCAGAAAACATTTGGATCTTTTCCTACAATTTTGCTTCATAGCTTCCGAAAATACACCCAGGAAGAAGACGCTCTCTATCTTTTTGTTTCTCTTCCTCTCCTGATGAGGGTCCCTCGGGGCAACATTTAAACTACCATAGACCAAACCCATCCTGTGTGGCTCTGTAAATGGTTTGAGGGGTTAAAAAAAAAAAAAGAAAACCTGCATGAATAAATGTGTAAAAGAAGAGTGAACGTCAGAGAGCTTATGTCATGTTCGCCCACTAATCAGACCCTGTGGACCATGACGTGTTTTCATTCAGCAGCCTGAAGATAACAGAATGAAGGAATGGGATGATGAGGAGGGAATGAAAGGAGGAAGCTGGCCGAGGAAGATGGATAGATCATAGGTTTAGCCTTTCTTTAACGTTCTCCTTCTCCATATTTCTGCGTGGCCGGCCTAGAGCTATTTCTGAAGAAGTAACATATCAAAACTTAACAGCATTTTCTTTTTTGAATACTGCTGAGTTCAATATTATTTCATTTTGAACCTTTCTCTTTTTTTTCTTCCTCTGTTCTGTGCTGCTCACTCCAGGGCAGCTGCTCCTCACACACACACACACACACATACATACACCACTTTCACTGAAGGGCAATCCAGCTCACTTCCTGTGAGGCAGGAAGAACAAAGGTTTGGAAGACTCACTCTCTTTCTCTCCGAGTTGGAGATAAGGGGTCTATCCGACAGCTTCAGCATAGTGTGTCCTCTCCACATCCGGAGCAGATTGGAGCATAATTGACCTAAACAGGATGTAGCAAACACCGCAAGCCGGTTAAGCTTACACCAGATTATAATCCTTTATATTATCATCACATATGCTGCGGATTAATCTGTTAAACTGCACACGTACACTCGCACGCTGAAGAGAAACTAAAAACATTCAGGTGAACTCCTGCGTAACTTTGTGAAAGAACAGAGTTAAGAATGACAGTTGGACATCTCATGCAGTACATTAGAGTTGGGTATATATATATATACACCGGAATATAGCTTATATACTTAATGGCTAATGTAGTCAAAGTCATTATTGCAAAATAAACCCTGACAGAGTGATTAGAACCCCGATGTGATGCGATTATGACTGACCGATTGACTGACTGTACATTATCCTGCTTATTACACAGCTACTTAGCAAATAAATAATTGAATGAAATGTAAAATATTGATTTGAATTGTTTTATGATGTGAGAAGAACGAGAGTGCAAAGTGATATTAAACTTGTGAAGCGATGTAAGAAGTTGTTGCTTGGAAAAATTACTGTATGCATACTAATATATGTCAAATTCTACAAAAATACCAGGTTTCAAACATTTTGCGATCCAGTCTTTCAAGCATGTGACCACACATTGCATTTGTAGCATAAATGTTAATTTTCTGATGTGTCTACTGATCCATCATCTCACCTG
This sequence comes from Labeo rohita, assembly GCF_022985175.1. Classification (NCBI taxonomy): domain Eukaryota; kingdom Metazoa; phylum Chordata; class Actinopteri; order Cypriniformes; family Cyprinidae; genus Labeo; species Labeo rohita. The sequence goes on along the minus strand of NC_066891.1, from coordinate 30,270,939 downwards.
CTAAAAGATTGCTGCAGGGATGAATGTATTTTTTGTTGGCCAAAACCCAGAAAAGAGCAAGCATTTTAGCAATTCCATTGTCATGAAGTCAGT